>NW_015177072.1:82725-169706 GCF_001447785.1 Gekko japonicus
ATTAAACAACATCGGGGATAGCACTGCCCCCTGAGGTACACCACACTCCAGGGGCCACCTCCGGGAGCGCTGATCCCCTATCGCCACCCTCTGTCCCCGACCTTGGAGAAAAGAGACCAGCCATTGAAGGGCAGGCCCCTGAATCTCCACGTCAGCCACTTCTCTGCCACTTCTCCAGGAAGCAGTTGTTATGTTTTGAAATACGGTTGCGATGTTATGTGGTGTGAGGGAGGTGTGGGCTCCTGCTGAGCCCTCCCTGTGGGAGTCCACAAAGAGGCAAACCTGTGATAGGTTGAGTTTTTTTTTAAAAAAACAGACTTTTCCAACCACAAAGACCGTAATCCCTGTAGCTGCTGTAGCATTAAAAGGTATAAATACAGCCCAGATGATCAAAGCAGTAGGCAGCGCTGGATTTTCAGCACTGAGATTTTCAGCGCCAAAATGTACCATGCAGAGGTGCATTAATTTATTCCTACCATGTGTTCAGAATGCTGGAAAAAACGAGTACATGATGAGCTAACCAGGTATCCCACGGAAACCTCCCACTCCCCAAACCCTGCTGCTCAGGAGGCAAAGGGGGAGGGGGGAATGGCATCGTAGCAGTGCCACAATGTCAATTTCAGCACAAACATTGCTGAGTCAGCACCATGCTGTTCATCACAAATCCATAGCTGACCCCTGACCCCCCCCCCCCCCCATAAATCATAAAATTTCAATATACTGGAAGATGTCAGCACAGTGCTGGAAACCCATGTACATAGACTTATCCTTTGCAGTACTCACATATTACTTGTTGGCTCACAGGCCTCATCTACACATTCAGCAGAAAGAGGGGCAGAACCCTGAAGTGCTAGCATGAGCTGTGTGTGGCTGCCATATGCCTGCTTTGGCTGGGAGCTCGTTTTTCTTTTTAAGAGAAACCAGGAAGTGTTTGCCCCCACTGTCGGAATAACGAGACGTGCGGGGTTGGCGGTCTCGTGGCGGCAGCACAGCGCCTTGGGACTCCGACCAGCTGAGGCGAGCACGAGGCAGCAACTGGCCTTGGGCGGGATCGGAGCCGAGCCTAACCAGGCTGGCTCCTCCCACCCACATCCCAGCCTCGCCTTCCTTCTCGGCGGCAAACCGAAGGCAATGGCGGCCGGGAGCTCCCTTCCTGTTGCCCCAGAAGGCTGGACCAGAACCAATGGGTTGAAATTAAATCAGAAGAGTTTTGGGCTAAACATTAGGAAGAACTTCCTGACAGTTAGAGCGGAGGGTGGTTCCTCAGTGGAACGGGCTTCCTCAGGAGGTGGTGGGCTCTCCTTCTTGGGAGGTTTTCCAACAGAGGCTAGATGGCCATCTGACAGCAATGCTGATTCTGCGAACTTGGGCAGATCATGAGAAAGGAGGGCAGGAAGGGTTGCCTTAGTGCTTAGTTCTTGTGGCCCTTTCTTACACACCCAGGGAAATGCTGTTCGCCAATCTGGGGTTAGGAAACAATTTTCTCTTTGTCAGTTTGGTTGGGGAACCTGGAGGTTTTTTATCATCTTCTGAGCATGGAACAGGGGTCACTGGGGGTAGGGGGGGGGGAATTTGTGAATTTCCTGCATTGTGCAAGTGGTTGGACTGGATGACCCTGGAGGTCCCTTCCAACTCTGATTCCGTGATTCTATGCATACAACAACTAACAATGAATATAACAAAAACTGCCCCAGTGGCAGAATCCTCCGCTCATGCCTCATGTCATGCTGCTTCCTAGAGGCAGTTGGTTGACACCTGTGTGAAATGCAGTGCTGGGTTGAGCTGGCTAAAGAACTGGTGAAAGCTTTCAAGTAGTTCCGGGAGGCTCTTTCATCTCTGTTACATTGTCTGCTGCCGGACCAGCACAGCTTTCGATATTATGGTGCTATGAGTTGGTTGACACCTGTGTGAAATGCAGTGCTGGGTGATGGGCCTTTGGTCTGATCCAGCAGGGCTTCTGTTCTTATGCCTAGCCAATGCTACTCCATTCTGGCGGGTACATCTCACCTGGGCCCTGGTAGTGACTTCCTTACTGCTTTAGCCACCTCAATGCTGATGCCACAGCCAAGCCACGTGTTGTGGGTTTTTTTCTGCCCAGCAGTAGCTCATGTTCAACCTCGCCAGTACCTTCACCCAATCCCACAGCTGGCTGGGCTTTGTTTGGGGGGGGGGAGTGTTAGCCCATGTTAGCCCATTTTCCAGTGTTCATAATGGCCAACGCCTCCTGCTTCTTGGGAGAACTGAGGTAGTGAAGAATGTTTGAAGGCTTCTATATTGGGATTCATCTATGGTTTTTAATACAAACCTGTTGCATGCAGCACTAGTAAAATATTTTTCGCTAGCAAGCTGTGAAAAAGTTTGGAGGTGATAATTGTTGAGAGAATCATGCCTCTGACTCCTAGAGAGGAGGAATGATTTACCAGGTGCGCTAGAAGAATAGCAGCAGGTGAAGGGGATGAGTGAACCATTGCAGCAGGAGGAGTTTCTAAGAGACACAGCAAAGGGCAAGGATTCTATTTGCTCTCAAAATGTAGTTGGGGCATTAGAGATACACAAATGGTTAGTGCAGTTATTATGGTTGAAAGCCAGTGCGGTGCAGTGGTTAGAGTGTTGGATTCGAGTCTGGGAGACCTGTGTTCAAATCTCCCCTCTGCTAGAAATGCCAGCCTCCACGTGGTGCCTGGAACTCTCCCAGAACTACAACTGATCCCCAGCATTCAGAGGGCAGTTCCCCTGGAGAAAAAGGCAACTTCAGAGGGAAAATTCTATGCTATACATAGATTTCTAAGTGAACTTCCTCCCCAAATTCCCCCCTCAGCTCCCACCCCCCAATTTTGAGTTAGCAACCCTGTGAAGCTTGCTGGATAACCCTGGGCCAGTCAATCTCTGTCTAAACTACATCACAGGATGGTTGTGAGGATAAATTGGATGAGGGGAACATGATGTACATGCCCCGATCTCTTTGAAGGAAGGATGGGATAAAGATAGTAACTGGAGAGCCAGTTTGATGTGGTGGTTAGGAGCAGGGACTCTAATCTGGGAGAACTGGGTTTGATTCCCCACTCCTCCACATGCAGCTGCTGGTGTGACCTTGGGTCAGTCATAAGTTCTGTTCCCTCAAGGGAAGTTCTTGAGAGAGTTCTCTCAGCCCCACCTACCTCACAGGGTGTCTGTTGTGGGGAAGGGAAGGGAAAGGGATTGTAAACCACTCTGAGACTCCTTCTGGTAGTGAAGGGTGGAATATAAATCCACTCCTCTTCTCTTCTCAAGGAGGCCAGAATTACAGGGAAGCCATATTGTGAAGACTGAACGCCTCAGCTGTACCACAAAAGACCCACATCTGCTCTTTCCAGCACCAAAACACGGAGCGGAGGGAGAGATGGGAAAGAATTGGCTTGACCAGCCTAATCCAGTTAGTCTGTAATTCTCCTTTACTGCCAGCTTTAAAGATTTAGGGTCTCTTTAACAATTTCTGTGGAAAGGTAATTCTATTTATGTGGTAGCTTAAAACAAAGAAGAAGAGGAAGAGAACAGCTACTTGGCACCTTAACTGCAGGAGACAGGAGCATTCTGATTAAGGATTCACCGCCTTGCGCTAAGAGTGTCCCTTTATCTTGTTCTTCATGTTCACGCATTTCCAGCAATGCTTTCCCCCATTATCCTTTCTGTGTTTAGTTTGACAAGAGAACACTTGGTAAGGCATTTTGCGCCAGCATAGCCAGGAATTTCCCCCCCTCCCTTTTTTGTTCAAAAATTACACACAATAATTACAACTCAACCTGTTCAATTAGCCTGCTAATTTAGGACATCCTGACCCGAAGTTCATTTAGAGCCATCTTCTTTAGGGGCAAGTCTGGATGGCGATCCTAGTAAACAGGAAGTGCCCCAGGGAAAGGCAGGAAGTGCTGCCATTTTTATGGCATGGGTCATAGGCAGCCTAATGAGTTATCAGGCTGGCAAACCGGTAGACCAAATCCCCAGCAAGGGCAGACAGGGAGTGGCTAACCCTGCTTGCATCCACACACAATTGCATTCTCTTTGTATTACAGCCATCATTCACAACTGGATCTTCCTGTGTGGACATGACAATCCTGCTGTAAATGATTGCTACAGTGGAATGAAATGGAATGGAACTTCTGAACCAGATGCTTCTGTAACTCTATCAGGTCAGGGGATGCCAATGTGCTGTCTGGTGGGTGTAGCTACCTGGGAGCCTAGGAGGTAGGGCCACCTGGTCTCCTTACTATAGCCTCCAACACCCGTGCCTGTTAAGCAGGACAGTGGGATGGGGGGAATGCAATGAAATCACAGTAGCTCCAACACTGTGACATTGCTTTCAGGACAAACCCAGAAGTGACATGATAGCATCAACACTACACACTAGGATTCAATGAAAACTCTATAGTAGAATCATAGAGCTTTCAGTGAATTCGATAGCGTCACCCTGAGACAATCATGTCACTTCGAAGCTTGCTCTGGAAGTGATGACATGCTGTCATACCCCCACCCACCCAGTCTCCCATTGGCTATCAGCTCTAAAGTCACCTGTTTCTACTCCAAATCACTTCTGCACTTCCTTACCTGTCAGTATTTTACAGGGGGGAAATGAGGACATCCTACTGACAAGTGAAGGCAACCAATCCATTGTCCCGACAATGCATGAATCTGCCTCATACTGAGTTGGACTACTGGTCTATCAAAGTTTTTGTATGACTGGCTGAGGTTCTCCAGGATTTCAGGTACAGGTCATCCATATCACTTCCAACCTGATTTTTTAATCCAGAGATTCCACCTGGGACCTTCTGCATGCAAAGCAAGTGCCCTGCCACTAAGCCATGGCCCTCCTCAAAGATGCGGTAGGATCAGATATACCACAGGAGCAGTAGGTTTTGAGATGGTGAACCACACTGCACCATGCCTCAGCATTTGCATGCATACTTATGAATCAGAGACAAGATGCATCCATTCAGTCACTCAGTAATTTAATTTCTAGAGAGCCTGGGGAGAGAACAGGAACCCAAAGAATGACAACATAAGGAACTCATACTAGCAGAATGTAAAACAAGCATGCCCTAGAGACAATAATTGGGACAAAATGGTGACTATGATTTTCCTTCCAGGAGCAGCCACAAAAAATTGCAGTCCTTGCCAGATAGAGACAGTAGGAGCAGATGCATCCAACACTTCAGATTTATTGAACAACATTGTTTCAGTGTCCCACTCCTGACACTGCATAGATGCAGCCTATTCACCTTCCTTCCTTCCTTCCTTCCTTCCTTCCTTCCTTCCTTCCTTCCTTCCTTCCTTCCTTCCTTCCATCCATCCATCCATCCAGCTTCTTTTTGTGTTGCGTAACAGTTTTGTGCTTTTAAAAATATTTTATAATTGACTTTTGTGCTTTTATTGAGTGCTTCCTCAGATACTTTTTAGAAAGATCCATGAATTCCAAAACAGATAATCTAACAAGACATTCTCAATTTCTAGCAGCTGTCAGCTCTAAAGAGCTGAGGTTCTGCACACATTTCAGGAAGCTTATACATAGATTCCTTGCCCTGCTCATTGAGTGGCTCATGAAGGGTATTGAAAATAGGGATGCTTGAACATCCATTGGTTCAGCTCACATCCTGCTCATCAGTGGCAATCATGCAGCCAGTTTTCTGAGTGACTGTCTGCTTGTCAGCCTAGCTTGGCAGGTTGCTTCAATGTATTCCTTCCTGATAGTGCAGTGCAACCCAGTTAGATTTTTGTGCATGGGCCTCCTTCCACAGCCCAAGGGCATGCTTCTTGTTCCCCTCTTTGAGGCACCGTTGCTCTGCTGCACAGGAAGTCTTTTAAATCAATTGCAAATTGTATAAATAAGGTTCAAACTAACACAAGAGTTTGAAAAAAAATATTCTACCATTTAGCCTTGTCTACACATTATGGCAGTAACTGATCCAAACCATGGCCACGAATACCATTTTAGAGAGAAATGTTTAAAAATTGTTCCAGGTGACCTTATCCCCTACCCCTCACCTTTTCAAGTGATGAAATAGCTGTGTGCCTCAGTGGCAATTTTAAAATGGCTAGATTTGCCTCTGAAATGGTGTTAGTGGACACAGGTTAGACCCGTGGCCTCTGTGACATGCAGTCCTTACAAACACAAATAAAGTCCTTACCAGCAGTAATGGCTTCCTGTCTGGTTGGACTGATAGCATTATTGTGCATGAACTATTTGGAAAAATCTGATGCAAACCTGTTTGCCAAGTGGTTGAGTCATTCAGAGCCAAACCAAATAGACCTGGTGAGTGGCTCACATCAAATCCTTGCAGTGTAACATGAGGATTTTAACTCCTGAATACATTTGTTGCCTAATTCATGGTGTCCTGAATCAAAACTGTTTGGATGCTTCCTAGGGTTGCATCCTAGGTCACCTCAATCTGGCTCAGGTCTTTCAACACCCCTCCCAAAATCAGCAGTTCTGGAGTGGGCAAGCACTTCTCATCTTCCACAGTGAAGACAGAGGCAAAAAAAAATGCCTTCAGCTTCTCAGCCATTTCCCTATCATCCTTCAGTACTCTTTTTACCCCTTGGTCAACCAAGGGCCCCACTGCCTCCCTGGCTGGCTTCCTACTTCTAATGTATTTGAAGAAAGTTTTATTGTTGGTCTTTTTGTTTTTCGCGATATGCTCCTCATATTCCCTTTTTGCCTGCCTGATCATAGACTTGCATTTTATTTGCCACAGCCTGTGTTCCCTTTTATCAGCCTCAAGACTAGCTTTCCACTGCATAAAGGAATCATTCTTACCTTTCACAGCCTCCATTACTTTGTTAGTTAACCATGCAGGCTTTTTTCGATACCTATTTGTACCTTTCCTAACCTGCGGTATATATTTTTTCTGAGCTTCTAGGACACAAGACTCTATCCATGTGGAAACAGTTCTCTATTATGAAGGCACTGCTGCTGACCTGCTGTGAATACAGAGGCATTTGAAGCAGCAGTGAAGCATCCACCCAAGGGTTCCCTATATATTTTCCTCCCTTATCTTCTCATGGCCACCCTTTCTCCAGATGGCCTTTTGGTGGTGGAAAGTGCTGCCAAATGGAAGCTGACTTATGGTGACCCCCTAAGGTTCTCAAGGCAACAGAGGAACAGAGGTGGTTTGATAGTGCCTGCCTCAGTGGTGGTCTTCCATCCAAGTACTAACCATAAGAACATAAGAGACGCCAATGTTGGATCAGGCCAAGGGCCCATCCAGTCCAACACTCTGTGTCACACAGTGGCCAAAAGTACCAGGTGCCATCAGGAGGTCCAGCAGTGGTGCCAGGACATTAGAAGCCCTCCCACTGTTGGGCCCCCAAGCACCAAGAAGACAGAGCATCACTTGCCCCAGAGCCCCTATCTATACCTTGTGGCTAATAGCCACTGATGGACCTCTGCTCCATATGCCTATCTAATTCCCTTTTGAAGCCGTCCATGCTTGTAGCCGCCACCACTTCCTGTGGCAGTAAATTCCATGTTCCAAGTGAATTCCATAATTCCAAGGCTGACCCTGCCTACCTTTTGTGATCTGACGAGATGGGGCCAGCCTGGACCATCTCAGGCAGGGGAAGGCTTTTGAACTGGATCTTTTAAAAAGGTATATCAGTAGTTGTTGTATTACCATACCAGCAAGACAAAAACAGGGATCACGGTGGAACAGTTCAAACAAAGGAAAACACCGTCTACAAAATCCAAAAAGGAAAGGAAACAATTTTGATAAACTATAAAGAATATATATATAAATATTATTCATAACATTAACACTTATACCATCCTCCCCCCTTCCCCCCCCATTCGGCTTCCCACAGTGCTCCAACCTCCTGTCCATTGTTAATTATTTTTCCTTCCCTTTTCATTATGTGAATTCACAAAATCTGATACACCACAGAGTTCATACAATAACAAGAGACAATATAACTGGAAGTAAACAGTGCAGGGATCCTCTTTTCTATATGCCCTGCTACTGCAAATGGAATAATCCAAAAGTATTCTTCTTCCAGAAGAATTACAGGAGAAGTGATTCGACGGCTCCCTGGATGTACAAGCCATGTCCAGCTTTTCTTTCTCAAGAATCACTTTAACAATTCCTTGTATAAATTATTTTCTGTAACCAATCTCCATCCTTATAACAAACATGAGCACTTTCAACCTTAAACCTTAATCAAAATTGTTTCCTTTCCTATTACCATACCAGCCACAAGGGGATGAAGGCTGTAAAATGGTGCCAATGTGGTCAGGAGGTTTTAAAAAAATGTTCACCTTCTAGTCCAAATGGTGTGGTAACCTTCACAGACTCCAATCTTTCCAGAAAGATTGGTCTAAAGCAGGGGGAAACTTGGGATGTAGACAACTGAAGCTTGATGTTGTGTGGATGCTCTGAAGAACATCACTGCAAGTTTGTAAACCATAGCAGAATTAAGCACCCATGTGGATGCGGCCCAGGGTGGTACTGATCACTAGAACAATCTGAAAATGGGAAATTTGTACTTTTGCCCATGGAATTTTCTTTAACTGGAGATGCAAGGATTAGATTTGGGAATTTTACATGAAAAAAACCATGTGCTCTGTTATCAAGCTGTAAGCTAGGAATGCTGGGTGGATATACTAATCACTAAATATGAAAATGTGCATGATTCATATGAAATAGATGGTAGTTATTTCTAGCACAGTTTTTCTTGGCTTTTTCCCACGCTATATCATCAATACGCATAGAGCCCCTATATTAATGCACCTGTGTGGAGATGCTTCTCATTGCGCTCTGCAGCATGACCTATCGCTGTGCCCCAGCCTACACAATGACATTTCAATGGGTTCCCATATCATTTAGCAGAGGTGTGTGTAATTATGTACTATACAGTAGCTCATCACCAATCGTGATGGGCAAATACAGTGCTTTGTATGATTCACTGGTCTTTCTTTTCTTTTCTTTTTTTAAAAAGATCTTATTGCGACGAATTGCTGAATATGAAGATTACCATGATTTGCTTTCCCCGTTTATCTATATATTTGGTGTCTAAAGATATTGAACTCAACACCAAGAAAACCCCAAATCTTCCACAATTTTTCAGTGATAGTATTCTACCATCACCCATCTTGTTGTGCTCCAACAAATAAAACAAGCGTAAAATTCGAATAACATATAGATTTGTCTCAGAGTTACACAGGATGCTAGAACCATGGAAGCTCTACATGCTAAGAAAGCTATTTTGTGAATAAAGTCTTGTCGCTCCACCATGACCTTCCCGCTACAGTTGATATAGTGAATGAACTTGAGGCTCCATGCACATCTCCTAGTCATATTATGGATTATTTCAGCCCGCTCAGCCTTGAGGAAGTTGACAAACTGCTCCTAACTGTATGCCCTACCACATGCTCCCTTGACCCGTGCCCTTCATGGCAAATTAAAGCTGGCCACGAGGGGTTTTGAGGTGTCTTGCGGGAGATAATCAACAAGTCTGTTGTTCAGGGGCTGAGCCAGCTGAAATTAAATCCGACAAAGACGGAGGTCCTGTGCCTGAGCCAGAGTGGTTTGGGGGTACGGATCCCACTCCCGACCTTCAATGGGGTGCAGTTGGTGCCAGCGCGGAGTCTGGGAGTGCTCCTAGTCTCATTAACAATGCCAAGTCAGCCTTTTATCATCTCAGGCTGATTAGGCAGTTGGTTCCCTTCCTTGAATGCAACGACTTGGCAACAGTGATCCACGCGATGGTCATCTCGAGACTGGATTACTGTAATGCCCTCTACATGGGGCTGCCCTTGTCCCAAATCCAGAAGTTGCAGCTAGTGCAGAATGCAGCGGCGAGGCTGTTGTTGTGTCTTCCTGTGTGGGAACACATCCAGCCTGCCCGAAAAGCACTGCACTGGCTTCCTATAGCATACCAGATTCGGTTCAAGGTGCTGGTTATTACCTTTAGAGCCCTTTATGCCCAGGGACCTGCATAACTGGGGGACCACCTTTCCCCATATGTCCCCCAAAGAGCGCTGCGATTGGGGACCCAGAATCAGCTGGTGCCAGACTAGTGACAACTAGGGCTAGGGCTTTCTCAGTGGTGGCTCCATTCTGGTGGAATGAGCTCCCGGAAGAGATCAGGGCCTTGCGGGACCTGTAACAGTTCCACAGGACCTGTAAAATGGAGCTCTTCCACCAGGTTTTTGGAGCTGCCACCACCACTGACATCTTACAAAGAGCGAGCCTGACCCCCTGGGTCCCCCAGTTACAGCCCGATCTGATTGCCTTGGACATCTGAAGAGGATTAAGAAGCTGACTGTACGCTGAGGAGTTAATACTAGCAGTTTAATATGTTGTTTATATTTATGGTTTTAAATTTGTGTATTAATGGATTTTATATTGTACTCTTGCATTGCATTGTTCTATATCGTTTGTGTAAGTTGCCCTGAGCCAGCCTTGTTGGGAGGGCAAGGTAAAAATCTAATAAATAAATAGATAAATAAATTTGGGAATAGGAGTGTGCACCTGAAGAACCGGAATAATATCAGTATTTTCCAATATTCCCAAATACCAATATTGGTATGTTATTTGGATTAATGATTTTTCAGGAATCCAGAGGTTTTTTGGCTCCATTATACTCTATGGGGACTATTCTAATCAATTTTCCCCATAGGTGTAATGGAATGTGACCCCAAGATCTTTCCCCCTCTCAGTCTCAGCAAGTAGCCCCAGTAGCCTATACTTGAAGTTGGAATTTCTAACATATTGCTACTCACTCACCCAATTTGTGAAGATCCTCCTGGAGCTCTTCACAGTCATCCTTGGTTTTCACCATCCTGAAAACCCTTATTTCTGAAGGATGGGCATGTAGATGTGACTAACCTGGCTCAAAAATGATGGTCACAGTCACAGAACAGACTGAAAAAAGAAGAAACTGTGAGGTAACTGCGCTAGAAAATATTTAAATAATGATCACAAAATTTATACAAGAATGTGTACAAAAAATCTGCATATATAAATGCACAAAGGCAGTTAAAAATGGTGAAATTTTGACGATGATCTCCGGAATGTTCTATCGTGTCGATACTATTCTTCTTCCGAATGTGGATGAAAGCAACGACTCTTGGTCTGTTATTTCAATAGTTATGTATCAACAATTTCATTAATTTTCACCGATGTATCATAACATAGTTGCAGGAGATTCTCTGAAAGGATGTTCCTAGGGCAAAGTGCTTGTATAATGTGACTAACCCAACAAACAGGACAATTCAGATGCAAAAGAAGAAATGCAGATGGAAAAGAAGATGGAACACCCCCCCCCAAATCTGCCATCCTTCTAGCATTGTTATGGAGAGAGGAATTTCTTTTTCCAAATTCCCCCTTTTTAGATATATCTATTGATTAATTCTATTTTTTTCTCTTTTAAAAAGGGATTTTCTCTTTCATTTCTCTTCAAAGAGAAATCAGTGCATCCTTTTGTAACTATCCCTTGCAGCGTGATTAGAAACAGACTCCAAGTTCCTAACAGGAGAAAAATAAAAGGATGGTTGGATTTCAGGGAGAAATTGAGTAAAGAGGAATGAAGACAATTTCTCTTGACAATACTACATCTTTTGGAATAATCCTTTCTTAAAGTACCTTCAGCAAGACCTGATGTAGCACAGTGGCTAAGAGCTGAATTTTCTGTGGCTTAAATTTTACCTCTCAAAAAACTCACTAGGGCTGAAATCCTGAGAACACTCAACCAGGAATAAACTCTGTTTAATAAAATGGGACACTCTTGAGTAGACTTGCTTAGGGTTGTTCTGTCAGTAGCCTCAGAACCAAGCTACATCTCACCCTCTAAGAATGACAACCACACACTCAGTCTCCTTCTCTGTAGCATCTCCTCCAACTTCACTTATATTGTGATATCACTGGTTTCCACCCCTCCCTCTAGCCGTCACAAATGATGTGGCGCAGAGGAAGACAATGCAAAACAGCCATAATAATACAAAGTGATGTAAATTGTACCAGACGTTACTGAGCCGGGGGGGGGGGACAGTTAAATATTCTTGGTTTTGGCAGTAGCTGTGCATTTCCTTGAATGTCTAGCATGGTCCCAAGGCAAGACACTTTCTTCTTCAACTTCCCATCAATATGGCAATGACAATACAACAGGCATCATTTAGGGATGCTCAAAGCTTTGGGTTTTCTGCACGGAAGAAGGGCATTGGACTAGATGGTCTATCAGGCCCCTTCTGACTCAATGATATCAAAGAGATGATGCATGTGACCTCTTGAAATTTTCTATATTAACACTCAGTGCTAGTACTGCAGTTCCTGTGAGTGCCATTTTGGACCACATCTTACAGATCAACCACTATGCTTTTCCTCCAGTGTTATACTATTCTCCTCACAAGACTCTTTGTGAGAAAATGTATCATACCAGTTATCTTCAGCTTTCAAGTTTGTCCTTCAAGTGTCCACACTGTTTCCTCCACGCAGATTTATTTCCAGTGGGTGACGACCTCCGCTTCCATTTAATAGATATTTCTCCCTCCAAGCGCCCCAAGGTTTACGTCACTTTCCCCCTCAATACTCTCTCCCAACATTCACTTTAGTTCACACAATTTGCTGTCGGTGCATCGGGAATTAGACGCTTTCCTTCTCAACATGACAGTTTGTCCTTTTACACTTTGCTGCCTGTTTTGACAAGAGCATAAGACACAAGCGGTCCCTGTTAGAAAATTCTCTTCCAAGAACAAACTTTAAGGCAATGTCAGTATTTGTATTCAGCTTTACAAGAAAAATCTTGACTCGCCAATCTGGGCGCTGAGTTCTTAATACCGGCTGACAATGAAGGTTCTCGCTATTTCCTAGACTGACAACTAGACTCATATTTCAGGAAGAGAAATCTGGAGGGTGATACGAGCAGGCCACTTTAAAATGGTTGAGCGTCTGAACTTGCTTTGTCAACTACAACATTTCAAGTTGACTTTGTTCGACAAGTGGGCCTTCAGCGGACAAGATGTAAGATCTAATGTGTATGAAAGTGCCGTCAAATCACAACGGACCTATGGCAGCCCTAATCAGTAAGGGTCTTTCAAGGTAAGTGAGAGGTGGCTTGCCATTGCCTTCCTCTGCAGAGTCTTCCTTGGCAGTCTCCCATCCAAGTACCAACCCTGCTTAGGGTCTGAAATCTGACAGGAATGGGCTATATCATGCCTAGGGTTGCTGGGGGGGGGGGGGCTCTTGCCTTCTTCCTGGAGCCTTTCTGGTTACCATAGAGTTTTTTTCCTCAAATCCTAGAGTGTCCCCCCACAATGTGCCATGTTTGATGATGTCACCTCTGGGTGATGCCATCGCACTGGGCACATTGGTGTGGACAGGGCTGCTCGGTGATGGGGCTCCCCTGCCAACCACCTGAGCAGTGGCAGATTGGAGGCCACAAAAGTGAGGAAACACCCACCCCATTGGGGCGACGGCTACCCTAATCATGCCACCTCCCCTCCCAAGGCCCAATACCTGTAATCAAATTGGCTCCGAGTATGGATTACTTCATTTCAGTGTGCAAAAGCCCACCAAATGACAAAAGTGATCCTGTGAATCCTCCACCACATAGGATGCTGAGAGAAAATTCACACGAGCCCTTGATAATTCACCTCTCCAAGGCCTGATGACTCACATTACAGATTGCCTCCACTGATAGGTATTGTTAGAAGCTGTGATGGTGTGACCATGCATAACTCTGTGAGTGGGTGCAACAAACATTTTGGATGGGGCTAAGCACAGGGCCACTGAAGAAGATCAATGGGAGAAGCAGCATGGGGAGATGTATGCAGGTGGCAGAAGGACCTGCATAACTATGTCAATGTTCAGCTCTGCCAGGATTGGCTATCAATATATCTCATGAGATTTTGGGGGTGAGATGCATCCAAGAATGGGTTAGGCTACAGGGAACAGGGGATCAGAGCTATTTAGGATGGCTGAATGGAAGGGGATTAATGTTAGTCAAGGCCAATTCTGGAAGAGGCCTTGTTTCCCCATAATGGATCTGACACCAGCAGAAGATGGTGGCCCAATTAGCCCATTACCTTTATAGCACAGCTGACATTTCAAAGCTGTATCACTAGGAGTTACTTCATTGGATAGTCTGGATCATGTCGGTACCTTCTACAGTCGAGGAAACACAGTGATGTAGAAAGTCCTTCTCCCATGACAATACTATCCATGCATTAGTAGTGAGCCTAGGATCAGCCATAGAGAAAGAGCCACAAAGATATCATATGAACCACACTTCATGTGTGGAGAAGTTTGGCCAGAGACCCCAGAGATAGGTCTATTGTGGTTCTACAATACAGGCAAAGAAATGACTAAGCCAAGGAGCCAAAGGGACAGTGACAGCCCTGCCATGGGAAGTAAAGGGCAGTTAGCATTTCTTCCCAGTTGACTCCCTTGACTCTGAGAAAGACTTCCTCATGGCAATCTTCTATGAAAATTATCTTCATGAGTAAAAACCTACTTGCAAGCCAGGGAAGGGGGCAGGAAATGGGCATATCTGCAGAGCCAAAGATATAAAGGGATGAATGAAGAGTTTTCTTCATTCTTCAGAAGTTTTGTAGGAAAGCAGGATGGAAATATCACGTTTCTTATAGCTCTGGCCCAGGGGTAAAGCCTTACTTTACTCCCTTTCCTTTCAGAGATGACATCAAATGAAAATTTGGGGAGGAAATGGTTGGGGGAGAAGTCCTTCCCTACAAAGTCCACAGATGGTTGGCTACAGGTCAGTA
The DNA here is from genome assembly GCF_001447785.1 of Gekko japonicus. NCBI lineage: Eukaryota > Metazoa > Chordata > Lepidosauria > Squamata > Gekkonidae > Gekko > Gekko japonicus. The sequence continues at coordinate 97,469 of NW_015177072.1, forward strand.
CTAGGCTTGTGGATGATGTCCTGATCCAATAACAACAACAACAGCAGCAGCAACAACAACAACAGCAGCAACAGCAGCAACAGCAACAACAGCAACGGCAACAACATCCCTGATATCACAATTGTAGAAAAAATGAGCAATATGGTTTTGATCATTGACATTGCAATCCCAGGAAAAAGCAGAATAGAAAAGAAAGAACAGGGGAAGACCACCAAATACCAAGACCTATGAACAGAGTTAGAGTGCTTCTGGGAGAAGAAGGTGACCATTGTGTCAGTTGTCACTGGAGCCCTTGGAACAGGCCTAGAAGTCTCAAGAAACACCTCCTGGGCATTCTGGGCACTGAGCAAATAACACCAGCTCAGTTCCAGAAGACAGCATTGCTTGGAACAGCAACAGTCCTGTGAAGATACCTCTGAAATCCCCAAGAACTCGGCTAGATCTTGAATTGCAGAACACCAGCTACATTTACCAGCCAAATATCTGACTGGGAAGAAGAAGAAGGAGAAGAAGAAGAAGAAAAAGGAAAAGTCCTGATTTTATGGCTGTCTGGAATTTATGAACATCACATTGCATGTTCCCCCTCAGCCCAGCCAAAAAGGTACTAGTTAGAATTTGTTTGATGTTTGAGGGGACATTTTGAATGATTTATTTGAAAGTCAAGGGTCTTTTATCATATCAGATCAGCAAACAGAACATTCATATCAAGAGGCAGGTGCTCTGCATGCAAAGTTCATTGGGGCAATATGCAACCTGGAAACATTGTCATTTATAGGTCCTTTGTAGCTCACAGCCTCATCTTCAAGATACTATCAATAGCACCCAAAGCCACTCTAGAGCAGTGTTTTCTGGCAAAGGGGGGGGGGGAATCAGAGCAACATCAAACTATATGAAATAATGGGTTTAAAATATGATTTTAAGTGCATCTTTGCATTATAGGGTGGTTAACCTTGTTGGTTAGCTGATCTTTTCCAGCAAAACCTTCGTCAGTCCCTTCTCTTCTTCTTTGTGCATTGTCAATTACCACCCCGCAAGGCATGCCTTCTTCCCGAGCGGGCTGTGGTTAATGAGATGCTGATTGGGGATTCTGGAATACACTTGCTGATGATTATGTGTTATTTTAACAGGAGCATGACAATAATTTCCTGTAATGCCACTTGTTAAGGTAATTATTATGCTGTAATTGCCTTATCAAGGTGTCATACAGGAGAGGAGAGAAACTCAAAAGATTTCACAGCTGCTGTCATACTCCCGCTTAAGTGTTATCTCAGGAATGGATTATCACTCATCAAGCAGCATTTCCAGCAGTTGTTTCAAGGCAGCTACCTAACAATCTTCTTTGGGCATGGCATAACAGAAGGTAGCAACAGGGATGACTCCGGGTTTCAGGGATGGTTGATGCCCTTTTCAGTGGCCCCGTTAAGTACACTGCCCCCCCCCAATGAACATGAGCACATGTGTCCATGCACACACTCTCCAGGAGCAGGATGCGGTCGGTCATTCTTCTGTGCTCCTGTATGCTCCTCAACCCCAGCAAGGCACATGAACCACTTGTGTTCTCCTCCCCTTTGGGAGTCTTTCCCAGCATGAAATGGACAATTTCTCCAGAGGTTCCTAGTGGAAAGAGGTCCAAGCAACTCTGGTTAGCAGTGTGCCTTCTGCTGGGCTGTGGGACTTATTTATTTGAGATTTGCTAGCACTTTATGATATTTATGATATTGAACTGTCTCATCTATGGTATTGTATTGTTTTAATTTGGTTTTATGACTGTTACAATTGTTTTTTATGTGTTTTATCCTCCATGTAAGCACAGAGGGCAGGGTAGAAATTGAATGAATAAATGGATGGATGGATGAATAAATCAATATCAGTTTACCCACCATGCTGACTCTTGACATTGGCCCCAGGTAGAAATGGGGGGGGGGAGTTGGGGCCTGTGAACAGAACTGCATCCTTTCAGGTGGGTTACCACTAGACCCACTTTCCTGCAGGAATACATCTTCTTGTTTCTACACATGCAGCAAAATGAGGCGATAGGGTTCACAGGGCTTTTTTTGTAGAAAAAACCTAGCAGGAACTCATTAGCACAATAGGCCATACCCAGCAGCAAAAACTCATTAGCATATTAGCATATTAGGCCACACCCCTGACAGCACAGCTCATTAGCATATTAGGCCAAACCCCATGCCTTCCCTTGGCTTGCCTGGGTTCCCTGCAGCTGTGGGGAGCCCGGGCAAGCTCCCCCTTAAAGGGAAGGGAAGGCAGTTTAATCTGTGGGGAGCCCAGGCAAGCCAGCCCTTGAAGGGAAGGGAAGGGAAGGGAAGGGAAGGGAAGGGAAAGCAGTTTAAACTGCCTTCCCTGGCTTGCCCAGGTGCCCCGCGGCTGCAGGGAGCCTGGGCAAGCCAGCCCTTAGACAGGCTGGGGAAGGCACGGACTGCCCAAAAATAGCCCTGTTCCAAGATGGTATATCAGACAATATCACAGCTAGTGAGAAGGTCAAATCTTTGAACATTCTTCTGTACAGAGTAACTTGGACAACAAGGAGTGGGGGAGACTACTATCTTTCTACCTAATGCCTGGTTCTTGGTTTATAGAAATGTTTCAAAGCTCTTTAACACTTTGCCCAGGGAAATTCTGTTGTCCTCTTTCCATTGCCATCTTCTGCCAGTGGATGAAGACTTTTTTGTTTGGTTTGGTGTTCCCTTCTTCCTGACCAATGTTTAAATTGTTGTTTTTATGTCTTTAAAATATTTAAGCTCTGTTTTGTTTTTTATCATTTTAATGATGTGTGTGTGTTTGGGGAGGTAATTCTAATGGGTTTAAAATATGATTTTATCATATATGTTTTAAATTGTTAGCCACCTTAGTGGCTCTTAGGAGGGCAGAAAGCCAGGATATAAATTTTGTAAAACAGACAAATGCATGTGAGGACAAATTCCAAAATAGCATCTGCATTCTGATGTAGGCTTACTAGATTGCCTGCCATGGCATCACAACACTCTAGGAATAATCCAGATATATATTTGGCTTTTACCATGGAGATCAGAGAATATCCTAGAGCGTCAAGATGTCACTTCTGGTATAATCAGAAGTTCCAGCTGGCCTCTTCACTCAGCCCTCAATTGTTGCTCCCCTTGGAGCGAAGAGGATGGCTGACAATCCTAGTCTAAAGTAGTACAGTCCATTTTACCACCTTAGGGTTCTATCACATGAGTCTACTAGACCAGGCCTGACCAACATTCCTATGCATTGGAACAACTGTTCAGAAGGCAAAACTCCATTATACATTAATACACATTAGGGGAGGGGGGAGGATGCCCTTGCTTGATCAGGGCTGAACTAGATGTGATCAGGCAACTACTCTATTGATTCATGTGGCTGACTAATTTGTTCATAAAATATTTTTCCTAGCCACCCAAGAAAGCCCCTTTAAAAAGCTCAGCCACACCAAGCAGGCTGCCCCCACAGCTCAGTTGTTTAGATCGGAAACAGCAGAGCCATGGGGACAGCCAGCTGCTGTGGCTCAGCTGTTTAAAGGGGCTTTCTAGGGAACCAACATTGCCTAAGAAAGCCCCTGGGACTAGCTGCCCGAGAAAGCCCCTTTAAACAGCTGATCCATGAGAAAGCCCGGGAAAGCCCCTTTAAAGAGCTGAACCACCCGGAGCAAACTGCTCTGCAGGGCTCAGCTGTTTAAAGGGGCTTTCTTGGACAGCCAGCCTCTTGAACAAGCGGCATCAAAACATCCTAAATAAATAAATGTTGCTGTATCGATATAGTATCCTGACAAATCAATATGTGTAGTATATGCCAACTCTCATTCAGTTTTTTTTAAAAATTCTTCAGCACCCTCTTACACCTCTCTTCTTGCTGCTTCAAGGCCTCTGTGGTACTTTTGAAATGTCAGTGGTTCTCAAATGAGGGAAGAGCGAATGAGGCGGCTTTTAAGCAGACAGCCGTGGACCTTTTACAACCATAGGGGAGAAGACGGTTGGCTGAAACAAAGCTCCTTCCTTCAGAATACCCTCATTTTATCATTATTATTTTTTTTTAATCCCTGGGACATGGACACTACACAGCAAGGATAAAAATACCTGGTATGGTAAAGAGGATGCTAACAAATACCGACAATTTGAGGCCTTGTCTGAAGGGGAAAAAAATATAGCCTTTCATTTCTACAGGAAGCCTTTCTCTGTGATTTAATATTGCTTGAACACTAACAGGCTTTAGCATCTCTTGCTTGCATGAGGAAAGGTGTGGGGAAAGAATGTGAGCCGGAATCATGCAATGAGGACCTAGGAGACCTGGGTTCAAATCCCCACTCACAGTCTTATCTACCTCACAAGGTGGGTGTTAAATTAGTGGATAACCATCCATGGCTGCAGTCACACACATTAAATAATCCACTTTCAATCCACTTTCAGTGCACTTTGCGACTCGATTTTACTGTGTGAACTGGCAGAATCCAGTTGGAAAGTGGATTATTTAGTGTGTTGTGACTGCAGCCTATGGCCCCTGCCACACGGTGGGGGGGGGGGAATAGCACGGGCAAAGTGCAGCTTTCTAAAGCCGCACCAAAAGAGAGACGCGGCGGTGGGATCACATAGATCCCCTGAGCCGCCGCACACTTCCTCCCCAGCACGATCAGATGCCGGGGGGAAGCCACTGAAGAAAGTGCGCGACAGCCAAACTGCACATGTGTGCGCATGCGCAGTTCAGTGGGGAGCCTGGATTGATCTGGACGATGGGCGCGGTGATCCCATGGCCGCGTTTGCAGTGGTGCTTCAGGTAAGTCCTCCTCTGTAGGAGGTTCTTTTTTGCAGCGGGTTTTCCGGGTTTAGGAACGGATTAGGGACGGGTGCGCGCCACTTCCCAGATGTTGCGCTGAGATCATGTCCGTTTGCTGCACCCCCGATCCGTCCCTCTCCCGGGCCAAAGTCTCCCATGTGACCGGGGCCATCGTCACCCTTTTCTCCTTGGAGTAACTTGTGGGATAAAAATGTATAGATGGGATGGATGAAACTGGCACTGGAGTATAATTACATTAGGACTGTGGTCACACCCACAAAATAATTCACTTTCAGTCCACTTTCAATGCACTTTCCAAATGGATTTTGCCATTTCCCAGAGTAAAATCCAGTTGGGAAGTGCATTGAAAGTGGATTATTTGGTGTGTGTGATCACAGCCTAAGACACATCTGTTGTATTCTCTTTTACTCACATTTTTTAAAAATATATTATTACTTACTTCAAGTAAATCCTGCCTTTCTCCAAAATGAACTTACATAATTTCCATCTCCTCCATTTTATCTTCACAGCAACCCTGTAAATTAGGTTAGGCTGAGAGTGTGTGACACACCAAAGGTGACCCAGCAGACTTAGTGGCAGAGTGGGGATTCAAACCTGGGTCTCCCACATCCTAGCCCTACCCTTGAACTACTATATAACACTGGCTCTCAACTGAAAATGGGAGGTTACACACTGTTTTGAACATGCATAAGCAATACCCCTTTCCTGCTTTTCTGGATATAAATGTATGGAATCTGTTCTGGTTTAAGATCTAGATCCACCTCTCAAGCCCTGTTCTCTGTGCTCCTACCAGCAGAGGTCAGGCAGATAGCACATAGGGTTGCCATCTCCAGTTTGCAAAATTCCTAGAGATTTGGGGGCAGTGCCCATGGGGGGCAGAGTTTGGGGGGGATCTCAGTGGGCATATGATGCCATAGAGTCTGCCCTCTGAAGCCACCATTTTTTCCATGGAAACTGATCTCTGTAGTCCAGAGATCAGCTATAATTCCAGACTCTGCCTTAAGGCTGTTAATTTGTATTTTGCTACATGTGTATGTGCCATCACACCACAACCAACTTATGGCGACCCCCGCAAGGGGCTTTCAAGGCATGCGAGGAACAAGTGGTTTGACACTCAGGCCTGTAGCCAGATTTTGTGGCTTGTTGGGCAGATTCTTTTCTGGTGGGGCTGAAGTTCTCAGTGCAGAAAGAAAAGCCACTTAGCCAATAGAAAGCTGTTGCCAGGATAGATCTCTAAACCAACCACTTTAGATGACAGTTCTCAGCTGCTGCAAGTTAATCACTGATGCCAGTCTAAGCAACAATTCTGAGAACAAGCTGGTGGGTGGGGGTGATGACTTCTATTGTCAAGAAAGCTAACACTCAAAGGAGGCCAGTTTCTTGACAAAGAGTTAGAAGGGAACCTAGAGGTCACTTACTCTAACCCCCTTGCTCAGTGTGGGAATTAGTCCACTACTGCACCCCACTCTGCTTAAAGGAGAAAAGGTAAAGGTTTCCCTTCCTCGAAAGCCACTCGAATCCAACTCTAGGGTGCGGTGCTCATCTCCGTTTCCAAGCCGAAGAGCCAGCGCTGTCCAAAGACATTTCCGTGGTCATGTGGCCGGCGTGACTAGACGCCGAGGCGCACGGAAGGCTGTTCCCTTCCCACCAAAGCGGTACCTATTTATCTACTTGCAATTTCTTGCTTTCAAACTGCTAGGCTGGCAGGAGCTGGGGCCAGAGACGGGAGCTCACTCTGTCATGCGGCACTCGGGTCTCGAACTGCTGAGCTACAGGCCTTCCGGTCTGCAGTTCAGCATCTTAACCACTTGAGCCACCACAGCTCTAAGATAGCATGTAATAAATCCCAGAGTTGAGATACACGGGGCATTTTCATACAAACTCAATAACATGCTTGCAATCAGTGTTCCCTCTAAGGTGAGTTAGTGTGAGCGAGCTCATTGTCTTTTAGCCTCCAGCTCACACGTTTTTGTCTTGGCTCAGGAAGGATGGCTCCAGAGTAGACTGATTTATGCAGCGGCCAAATTGTTCGCTCACAACTTTCATGCCAATAGAATTTTTGCTCACAGCTTAGAGGGAGCATTGCTTGCAATCCACTTTCAATGCATCTTAGCAATCGTTTGCAAGTGGATTTTCCCGTTTCACGCAGTGAAATCCAGCTGAAAACTTGAAAGTGGATTCAAGGTGCATTAAAGCCGTGTGAAACGTGGAGTGTTTTCATGCACAGTGAATAATGCAGTTTCATTCTACTTTCAATCCACTCTGCAATGCACTTTTACTTTAAGAAACGGGAAAGTCCACTTGCAAACGATTGCTAAAGTGCAAGGTGGAGTGAAAGGACATTTTTCAACGCATGTGAAAGAGCTTGTTGAGTGACAAGAAGATGCTAGGAGCAATCTTAGTACTTAGATGGGAGAGCACCAGGGAAACCCATGGCTGCTACTAAGAGGCAGGCAATGGCAAACCACCTCCGAATGTCTCATGTTGAAAATCCTACGGGGTCGCCATAAATCGGCTGTGACTTGACACAACTTTACGCGTACACAGGACCTGGATCATGGCCAGGAGCTCCAAGTTTGACACAGTAAAGGTAAAGGTGAGCTCTAAACCAACCACTTTAGATGACAGTTCTCAGCTGCTGCAAGTTAATCACTGATGCCAGTCTAAGCAACAATTCTGAGAACAAGATGGTGGGTGGGGGTGATGACTTCTATTGTCAAGAAAGCTAACACTTAGGCAGGAAAAACTCTCTTAAAGGAGGCCAGTTTCTTGACACGGAGTTAGAAGGGATCCTAGAGGTCACCTACTCTAACCCCCTTGCTCAGTGCGGGAATTAGTAAACGACAACACCCCACTCTGCTTAAAGGAGTGCAAACCTTTAAAAATGTTTAAAATGATTGAAAAAAGCATTTACATGAGAAATTCTTGTGGGACTATGGCTTTAAGAAAAAGGGCAGAGCCCCCCCAAAGCCCCATCATAGCTACGGACCTGTTGACACTGCCTTCCTCTGCAGAGCCTTCTTTGTTGGTCTCCCATCCAAGCACTGACCCTGCTCAGCTTCCGATAACTGACGAGACTGGGGCTATGCCGTGCCTAGTTCCCTTCATATCTTGCCCCCCCAAAGCCCCATCATAGCTACGGACCTGTTGACACTGCCTTCCTCTGCAGAGCCTTCTTTGTTGGTCTCCCATCCAAGCACTGACCCTGCTCAGCTTCCGATAACTGACGAGACTGGGGCTATGCCGTGCCTAGTTCCCTTCATATCTTGCTAAGCCCCATCCTTTGACCTCTCCAAGAAGGACAGTAATAAATGTGGAGCCACAAATGCAAGCTAAGCACATCTGTTAAACTAAATAACAAAAAAAGGATGGCTGCGCTTAGAACAATCCATTTAGCGCCTTAGGCTTGGCACTTGACAAAGAGAAAAAATGGCTCTCCTGGCCTCCCATTGTTTAGATCTCTTCTGCTTCACCCCAGCTGCAAATAAAAAGCAATTAATAGCTTTAGGGGATGTCCCCCCCCCCATTTTGTGCTATTGTTTAAATGTTTACATCAAAATTGTTTAGCAATACAAAATCCAACCAAACATCTGTCCACTGTCATTTCAAGCTGGAAAATTAAACAGGAGGTATTAGCAAGTGTCTGAAAACACGCTGGGGAGGGGAGGGGAGACCAACCCCGATTGTTTCCTGTTCCCTCGGGCTTTTATTACAAAGTGTCAAAAAAGTTTTATTTTCCCCCAGCAAAAACTGAAAAGGGTATGATAACTTTCTGAAAGGTCTCATTTGCTGAATGTTGAAAAATAGCTTAAAAAGAGAGGCCACGGGACAATAGGTTTCGGGGTGTATTCCTAACCAGAGGCTGAAGTCAAAGGATACAGTTCTATTTAGGATTGTCCACAGGGGAATGCAATGTGGGTTGCATGTTATTTTTTTCACAGGAGTACCCTACAGAAAAAAAAAGATACAATCTAACAATGATTCTGTTGACCAGATTTACAGCAGACAACATGGCTTTATTGAAGCCCGCCCTGTCCCCATACCTGCTTAGCAGTCATTTTCACAAACTATTCAGAGGAAACCAAAAAGCCAAGGCAATATCATCTCCTGCACAGGTCTCGATCTTTGGACCTTATGTAGATTGAAGAACCTGGCTGATATTTAAAATAGTGTCTTGACATCACCCTCATCATTATTTCCAAGTGGTTAAATTGGAAATCCCGGCACCAAAGATTCCCCCCCCCAACACCCCCCTTCTTTCAGTCATCGCCTTCATTGGGCTCAGCTGGTTATTGGTGACCTTGGCTGATCTGTAATGCTTGTCAGCCGGATCTCTGCAAATGAAAACCTTCTGATTAGCTCAGTTTAAAATTCTGGTCTTCCAAATTAGCACCTGAACAGAAAACCATGTGGCTCGTGGAAAAGGCAGTGCAGAAAAATACATCTGGGCCGTCCTTTTTAAGCAGTCCTGGCACCTGATGGTCTTCATTGTTTGTGTGGGGTGGGTGTCTTCTGCATTGCACTTGTGAATGTCCTCACAAAGGGAATGCGCTGACAGTCATTTTCTCAGGCAATGGTTATGATGGATTTTGCATTTCCTGAACTGGTGTTTGAATTGTAAGAATCGGCTTGGGCTGGAATGTACATTTTGATTTAAACTTGTCTCTCTCCCAGCTTTGGTGGCACACTTAATATCCGTGTTTCAAAGGGTAGCCGTGTTGTTCTACAGTACAGCAGCTAGATTTGAGTTCAGTAGTACCTTAGAGACCAATAAGATTGGGGGGGGGGAATGAACTTTCAAAAGACAAAGCTCTCTTCATCAGAAACAAAGCATCTTTGCCAGATGGGAAGGGAGGGTTGACTCTCAAAAGCTTATTCCCCCCCAAATTTCGTTGGTCTCTAAGCAATGGCAAACCTAGACAGCATAATAAAAAGTAGAGACATCACCCTGCCAACAAAAGTCTGTATGGTCAAAGCAATGGTATCCCCAGAAGTCATGTATGGTTGAGAGAGTTGGACCATAAGGAAGGCCGAGCACCAAAGAATAGATGCTTTTGAATTATGGTGCTGGAGAAGACTCTTGAGAGTCCCTTGGACTGCAAGGAGATCAAATCAGTCAATCCTAAAGGAAATCAGCCCTGACTGTTCCCTGGAAGGCCAGATAATGAAACTGAAGCTCAAATACTTTGGCCACCAAATGAGAAGGGAGCACTCATTGGAGAAGACCCGGATGCTGGGAAAGACTGAAGGTCAAAGAAGACGGGGACGGCAAAGGATGAGATGGTTAGACAGTGTCATAGATGCAACGGACAAGAAATTGAGCAAACTTCAGAGGACGGCGGAAGACAGGAAGGCCTAGCATGAAGTGGTCCATGGGGTCACGAAGCTCACAAAAGCTCCTCCCCTGCCACGTGTTTTGTTAGTCTTTAAGGTGCTACTGGACTCTTGCTCTTTGCTACTGCTACAGACAGACTAGCACAGTGACCCATCTCGATTGAATCTAGCTGTTCTTAATAATTCTCTCTGTGTGTGGGGGGGTGTCAAGTGCCATCAAGTCACTTCCAACTTAATGGTGACCTTATGAATTAATGACCTCCAAAGCGTCTAATTGCTAAAAGCCCAGCTCAGGTCTTGCATACTGAGGACTCTGGCTTCCTGAGTATTTCACCAGGGGCATATTCCATTTCCAAACACTCTCTTAGAATCTGAATGTGTACACAGGTGGAACACAGGTCCCCCAAGCACTGTTACTCTCTATTTCAGTGGAGAAACATTCTCCAGAGACTGTTCCATTTACTGTGAAGCTATGGAGTCATGTGAGCAAAAATCCTTCTTTGTGAGCTACTGGCATTAAAGATGTGAGTGAGTGATTTGGCTACTGCATAAATTAGTTTGCTCTGGAGCTGTCCTTCCTGAGCGAAGACAAAAATGTGTGAACTGGAGGCTACAAAACTGTGAGCTAGCTCACACTAACTCAGCTTAGAGGGAACACTGCTGTGAGCCCTAAGTGGCATTTCTCCTTTCTATGCCCACTGAAGTTAATGGCCTTAGGAGGGTGTAACTCTGTTTAGGACTGCACTTCTGAATTGCCATACGGTCTCTGCCTGAAGTTACTCTTTCCTTCACTGGGGAGAACTCACTGATTTCTGCAAGGTCAGGTCTTCTCTTTTCCGGCTCTGTGGTCCTGAGTCAGTTTGAGCTGCTTTGTAAAAAACAATTAAAGAGATGAGAAATTTGTTCACAGATTTGCAACATCTCATTTAGTTTTTAGAGTCTTTAACAGGAAGCAACGCAAAGCAAAGAGGAAACTGGGAACCCAGGAAGGAGGGTTGTGTTAAGAGAAGCAGCTTTGGGTTTGAAGTATACTTCTGCCCTTCTTTGCTGTTGAGGATCAAAATGAAGATTCCCCCCCCCCAGCCCATTCATTAAAACCTCTTCAAACACATTGCTGGATTCTGCCCTTTCCTCCTCTCATCTTCGCAATACAGAATTAGGGGAGAAAGTTCAGCTCCATGACGCAATCCCTGTCAAATATGTCCCAGAGGATTGCCATGGTAACACAATAATAATGTATGGGGAAAAGGTGTGCATTAAATAGAGACAAATTCCACAGGCACATTGGGAAAGCAACTGATATTTAGCAGCCAGGGATTCTGTGGAAGGGATGGCATGAGTATTTCCCCCAGTATAATGCAAAGCAGATGATCTACCTTTTTTTCCCTGGGGAGATGAGCTCTGGGGAAGCACTCTAGCATTCTCATAATGAATCACCTTCTCACAACCTTCAGTGTAACTACCCTAGGGTCGCCAGCTCTGGGTTGGGAAATTCCTGGAGACTTTGGAGGTGGAACCTGGGGAGGGTGGGGTTTAGGAAGGGGAGAGATGTCAATCTTATATTCTAATAGGAAAGACTGGATATCTTTGGATATTTAAATCTAGTGACTGAAGCTGTGAATGGGCAAGACAGATCTTTCTACAAACTTGAAAAGGGCCCCAGGTTTGCGGGAAAAAATGTGAAAGCTATAAAGAAAATTCAAAAATGATAAAAGGAGCACCTGCAGCTTTAAGCAATGGATTCCCTCAGTATCTGTTGCTAGGCAACCACAGCATTCCAAGCTTGGCTCTGTCAGTAAAAGGCATGGGGAGTGGCTAGAACCCTTTACAGACCTATTTTGGCTTGTGAAGGAGAACTCATTGGGGCTAGGCCTGAATAGAGTTGCCAGCTCCAGGTTGGGGAAATCCTGGAGATTTTATGATGACATCTGAGAAGTAGGGATGGACATGAACTAGAAAAATATGGTTCATGTTGATGTGTGGTTCATAGCCAAACCACAAACTGAATCATGAACTAAACTGGGAGGTTCATTCCTGAACTGAACCAGTTTATGGTTTGTGGCCCCACAAATCCTTTTGAAAAGAATTGTAGTCCCTTTAAATGCAGTTTACCGAACGTGCAAAAACAGCTGAGCAGCAGGGATCAGGCTACTTCCCCACTGCTCAGCTGTTTTTCGCGCTCCTTGTGCAGTCCCTTTAAACCTTTAAATGGACTGCTCAAGAAAGTGTGAAACAGCTGAGTGGCAGGGAGTAGGCTGTTCTCCGCTGCTCAGCTGTTTTTGCAGAGATTTGTGGAAGTTCATGACAGTAGACCCGTCATGAAGTTCAGTTCGTGAATCATGACCAGGACAAAATTTATGATGAATTTTGCTTCATGGTTTGGTTTGTGCCCATCCCTACTGAGGAGTGCAGGGTTTTGGGAGGGGAAAGGCAACCAAAAAGATCAAAATTATGAAGTACATTCCTCACAAGGAAATATATTTGGGGCTTCAGAAAAAAAATGGCTGAAGGTGAAGAATGTGGATAGAGACAGCTTTTTCTTCTTCTACTATAATAAATAGTTTGGTCACTTCCATGAAATTGATGGGCAGAAGAGTCTGGATAGAAAAAAGCACCCATTGTACAAAATGCATACTTAATCAATGGAGTTTGCTTTTGCAAAATGCTGTAATGGCCACTACCACAAATGAATTTAGAAGGGACTTATGCAGATCTATGGAGGGTTGGTTTATCCATGGCTGTTGCCCATAAGGGCTAAAGTAGAACCTCCATGTTCAAAGGCAGCATTGCTCTGAATGCCAGCTGCAAAGGGGCAACAGAGGGAAGAGCTCACGTGGACACAAAGACACACAAAGCTTCCATATATTGAATCAGACCTTCTGTCCACCAAGGTCAGTACTGCCTAATCTGACTGGCAGTGGCTCTACAGGGTTGCAGGTAGATGTCTTTCACATCACCTTTCTACCTGGTCCTTTTAACTGGAGCTACCAGGGCTTGAACGTGGGACCTTCTGCATACCAAGCAAATGCTCTACCACCTGTCTTCATGGGTTCCTTCTTTCTTGCCTGTATTGTGGGCTTCACTGCATCATCTGGCTGGACACTCTGGGAAACAGAATGCTGTCGTAGATTAACCTGTAGTCGTATCTAGTAAATTTCTCTTATGAACTGAACATATTTGAATGAATTCCCAAATTAGCTTCAGAAATTTCCCAATCAAAGTGGAACTGAAGGGGTGTAAAAATGCTACACAGAGTCGCATTATGAAAGAATAAAGGAACAGAAGGAGATGGGATCCACTTACCCCTAGACAACCATATGAACACATAAGCTCTGCCCAAGCTCACATTCTCAATTTAGCCATGTCGGCATTGTTTCACTGTGTGCAAAATGGAAACAACCCCCATCTCTTCTACTTCTGCTTTTGAACCATTTAAAGAGGGTTTTGTGGAATGACCTGAATTAGCTGCATTGGTTGTCCTGATTTTTATGTATTGTCATTTACAAACTGTAGCTGGGGGGGGGATCTATGTGTAAAAACGAAAGCCAAGTTGTTTCAGCTGGAGAGGACTGAATGGCAGTGTCGCTGGTGGTCATGGTGGTGGTGGGAGTTTCAGCAAGTTACATTCCACCCTTTAAATATTGTAAATAGCTTTATTTCCTGTTAATGGGGTAATTTATACAGCACCTAGGTTCTCCATTGACAGCACTTTTTATCCACCAGCAAATGGGCAGCATTTACCGAATCAATTACTTGAGTTATGAAGAGGAGCACAAAGCCCCTTCGCCACTCCATTCTTCTCAATAACAAAGGAGAAAACACATTTAAAAACTCGCATTGATGGGTTGTTGGGAGATCCAGTCAATGAGCACTCCCAGAGTTGAAATTAAAAGGCAGTTAGGAGAAAATTGTTTTCTCTGGTCATCAGTCACCATCTGAAAGGGCTTTTTCTCAATGATTAATTAAAAAACGGGGGGGGGGGGAGGACGGTGCTTCAATAGAGGACTAGGATGGGGGCTTGGGGGGGGGGTAGGTAGCACCATGAGTTAATGGACAGTGGCTCGCCTTGACTAAGTGTTATAGCTCCAGTCCATAATTTCATCTTGAGAATGGGCAAGGGAGTGAATCTTCCTCTTCGTAATTGAGTATTGATTTGAAAATAAATGGCACCGAAACTCCCACTGAACTGTCAGGATATATTCCGGACAGCGGTGACAATAAATGGTTTCTGGCCCGTGTGAAAGTTATGTATCTGCTCGATACTTAAACACAGAGAGCTCATCTGCAATCTGTCTCCCGATTTATCAAGCTTCGGAAAGGTCAATACATGACGCCGTATAGGAAATAACATCTGTGTGATTGAAGGCGAGATGGGCTGAGCTGTATAGACCGGAGCCCCTTCGCTGCTTCCTTTCATTTGCAAAGTTATTGGGGGGAGGGGGAACCCACGGCAGCATCCAGAGAAGCTTCACAGGACTGGCCCTTTCACGACTGTGCGCGTTGCAGCCCAGGCATCTTCCTCCAGCTGTATTAGAAATGATTTCAAATTTCTCATCCCTGCTCTCCCAACACCCAAATCAACATTTTGATTTTGCATCCTTCTTTGTGCCAACGTGAATCCTTGGGGTTCTGTGTGCATGTGCGTGCCATTTTCTTTTTCCTTGTATCAAGTTCTCCCATAAAATATACACATTTTCCAGCTTTCTTTAAACCCTGATAAACCAGCATTATACACTTGTGGTATCTATAAATGACTTATATGGTATGTTACGTCTTCTTCTTCTTCTGTACTTACACTCCCAGGTTTCTGATGAAGTCAGCTCTCATGCACGGAAACTCATGCTGGAATGAATCTTGATAGCCTTTGAGGTGGCACTGGACTCCCCTTCCATTTGACACTGTGTGTCTAAGTTTGGGAGGTCTCCCTGCCCCCAGAAGGCTTATGAGGGAGAATGGTTATAGCCTAGCTTCCTAGAGACTAGTAGGAACCAATGGAAGAGTATTCAGGTCCATTACCTCCCCCTTCCACAGGCCTACAATTTGAAGTGCTACAGACTGAGGAAGGCCACACCAGATGAGTTCTCTGCTTGTGTAGCGAAGTTCTCTAAAGAAAACTCCTATGAGCGACAGTAGGCATCTAACCCTGCTTTTTATATTCAGATGCCTTCCTGTATTTTTTAAAATATTTTTATTAAATATTCTCAAGCCCCTGCCACATGGCAGGGAAAAAACGAGCCAAAAAAGAAACGCCTTGGCGGGATCCCACGGATCCCATTAGCGGCGTGCCGTTGCTCCCCGGCACGATCAGATGCCGGGGAGAAAGAGGCGAGTGGGAGGGGGAGGCTGCCAAACTGCGCGTGCTCAAGCATGTGCAGTTCGACCGGGGGCCGGGGATGCGGCAGCGGCAAGACGCTCCGCCGATCCCACGGCCAGGAAGATGCGGCCCAAATGGATGAACCACCTAAGGTGTGTGGTTCATTTTTGCCGCACATCAACGGGGGAAGGGCCGGATCGGAGGCGGGAGCATGACGCCAGGCAGATGTTGACGTCGGATCGCTCCCGTTTGCCGCGCTTCCGATCTGGCCCGCTCCCGGCCCAAACTGCCTCGTATGAACGGGGCCATATAACAACAACCATCTCAACCTATAACATCTCAACAAAATCAATATAAATCATGAAGAATACATAGCGACTCATGTGAGAAAAATTGCCAGGCATAGCAGCTCAAAATCCAAAGGGTACATACAATTACAGTATAGATTGGTGTCATGCCGTAGAGATCTTCCAGACTGTTCTTAAAACTATATATTGTTACAGATAATTAACTATTTTGTAAAAACGTTGTGGAATTTGGGATCTCGGTGTCAAATTAGATAGAAATGATGCCTCTAGAAATGGGAGCCATTTATTCATTATGTTAACATGGCTTCCTGTGTTTCCATAATTTTGTCCATTCGTGTATAGTTCCCAGACCTTGGAATACCACAAGTTCAAATGAAGTGAGATGGGATCTTTCATTTAATGGCAGCGACCCTCTTGGCAGCTGGTGGGTGTGTAAGAGTGTTAGGGATTTCTGGGAGATGGTTTTGATTCAAATTAAGGTTATCACACAATATGACCTACCAAGACAACCGGCGTTAATTCTCTTAGATCTATGGCAAGACACAACGGTCCCCCCATCTCATAAAAAAAAACTTGATATCAACTTTATTAGTAGCCTTCCTGTATTTCAGGCCTGGTGTTTCAAAGGAAGGCAGCATCTTTTCTGTAACACAGAAAAGAACCCTTGAAGTCATTTATTTACTCAGCGGCTGCAGGCACTTTCACATCCTCAGGCCCAACACACTTGGAATAAGGGAAAGATATTTCGATGTTGCAGGATGTTCTTCACTGTAAAGAGGGTTCACTTTTTATTTTTTTATTTTTTAGATTTACCTTTTTAACATTTCTGACAAACAGTGGGTTAATTGCTTTGGCCACCAATCGGCAGCAGAAATGAAGGGCTGCCTAGTGTGGATTTTTGCAAAGGGAAATGCAGAAAGCATCACAGGATGATTTGGCTCTGCTCCGTTGCTCAGTACGATGCCTCTGCAGTGTTACAGCCATGGTGAAGGAACAAAACCACACCCCTTTCCATTTCCTTTCCTTGCTGGTGTTCTTGATTCAATATTTTTTCACCCCATTTATTCATGATACAGAATTTTACATCATTTCCACACCCTCCACATTGAACGTGCCAAAACAGGTGTCAGTTTAAATAGCCACATTTCCTTTGAATTTTGCTAGTGTGTGTGAGTGGGGGGGGGGGAGAATGCAATTCCATCCTGAGTGGGGGAAACCATGTGAGAAACTAGAAACTTTGAATCCAAACAGCGTTGCCATGAAAGTCAGTTGTTGTGGTTGTTCAGTCGCACAGTCGGGTCCGACTCTTCGCGACCCCATGGACCAGATCACGCCAGGCCTTCCT
Source organism: Gekko japonicus (assembly GCF_001447785.1). NCBI lineage: Eukaryota > Metazoa > Chordata > Lepidosauria > Squamata > Gekkonidae > Gekko > Gekko japonicus. Next base: position 114,576 of record NW_015177072.1, read on the forward strand.
GTCTTCCGCCGTCCTCTGAAGTTTGCTCAATTTCATGTTCGTTGCATCTATGACACTGTCTAACCATCTCATCCTTTGCCGTCCCCGTCTTCTTTGACCTTCAATCTTTCCCAGCATCAGGGTCTTCTCCAGTGAGGGCTCCCTTCTCATTTGGTGGCCAAAGTATTTGAGCTTCAATTTCATTATCTGGCCCTCCAGGGAACAGTCAGGGTTGATTTCTTAGCATGCTATAAAGCAGCAGAGACTCCAACTCCAAGTTTAACACACTGTTTCATAACCACGTTGATCTCCACTGATGCATCTGTCCCATTGTCTGAACCACATGGATGAACATTGAAACACACCAAGGAGACTCCTGGGCACGTGGGCTGCCCAACTCAGTTCAGCAGAGGGCAAATTTGTGCATGGGAAAGACATTGTGCATAGAACTGTACTTTCTTGGTTGTTAGGATTTTGGCTTCTGCTTTGTGCACTGAATGTGGCACACACATGGGCCTTACAACACATGCATTTCCCATTTTGTGTGAATAGGGCAATACACAGACTTTCCAACTTCAGCAAGCATGAACATAGACCATCAAAATCTGAGTTTCTGATCATGCATACCTAAGTTAGAATATGTATATATATTGTCCTGTTGACACAAAATGGCAAATGTGTGTATTGAGAGAATTGCATGCCATGTATTGTCTCAGTCTGCAAGGTAAGAGTGCCAAAATCAGAACTATTGAAAGGGGATTGTTCCCTTGGCTGAAGTAAACAGGAGGTAAGGAAGTTCTGCATCTACCTCAAGACAATACATCTAATGTGTGAAACTTCTTCCTTTATTGCTGCAGTTATTCCTTTTCCTCCCCATGTTCTCATACATAATATTCAAAGTGCTTAACATCTTAGTGGCAGAGAGAACAAGAGGGAAGGCAAAGAGAGAGGCTGCAAGATGGAAAGAGCTTCTTTCTTCTTTCACACTGGATGGATGGATGGATGGATAGGTGGGTGGGTGGGTGGATGAATGGCTATGTGGATGGCCAGCCAACCACTTTCAGCCTAGTCTAGCAGCTAAGCAGCAGGCTTTGGATGGGGGAGAACTAAGAAAAGGAAAGGAGAAAAGGAAGGAAGTCTGTCTCTGGTTTGTATCTATGGTGGAGCTTGAGGGGGAAAAATGGAGGCTTCAGTGTCCATCTTCACATCTGAAGATGAGAATTTAGGGATGTCAGAGCATCTCTCTTCCATCCATGGTGCCATTTATTGTGATAAACTTGCATGTGAAGACCAGCCCACATCTTAGAGTGAAGAGTTTAAGGTAAAGGGCTGGCCATGTCAGAGGCACAGCCACGAAGAATCTTCTCCATCTGTGGCCCAGTCATAGAAAAAGAGGACCAGAGGCGAAATCCCCACAAAACATAATGCAAGCCACAATGCTGGTAGTGGTGACCTTATGTTCTCCAAGAGGCAAATTTGTGGGACAGTTGTATGTATGGACTGATCCCAAGGATGGAGTAGCAACCTCAAATGGCTTGGGAAGACCCATTTCTTTATTAAAGATAGCAGTATTGTTAACCCTTCCCAATCAGTGTTGAGGATCCACTTGGAAGCCACTGAAATGTAATATGGGGAAGTGAGACCAGAAGCAGACCAATTTTTGACAAAGGAGAAAAACCTCAATCAATGTCCATCACAAAACCTGAGAGCAAACCTTTCGCAGCATTTCAGACTGCTCCAAAGAGCAGATGAGGCGTGAAAGAGAGTGTACATTTTGTGAAGCAACAAAGAGCAATATTGTTTCATCAATATTCTTCCCATTTGTTAACACTTTGAGGCTTCCATTGAACAAGATAATTCTCCCTACTACCAAAGAACGCAAACGTCAGGTCACATCACATAAAAATGCCAAATAGAACAAGGGAACAAATTCATTCTTGATATGAATCCCATCGATAATGGACAATAAGCCAACTGCAAAGGCAGTTATGGACAAATGCCAACTTAAGCGACTACGGTTTTCTTAACCTAATTGGAAGTAGAGGGTTTTTTTTTGGGGGGGGGGGTTTCAGCACTATTGAAAAGTAGTCGATAAGTTTTTTTTCCTATCTGAGAGCCAATTGGCACATTACAAAGTTGATGTGATAGGCACATGGATTGTAAACAGGCATGCCCCTGGAGTTCAGTGCTGGGAACTCAATTCGCAGGCATGCAAGAGACTGATTGACACTGAAACCAATTTACGAGTAGCTATCAGTACATGTAACATACAAATAGTACCTCCCCAGGGCCATTTCAAGCCATGGCCCTTAGTTTGCAAGACCTGAGTAACGATAGAATGCTTTGGAGCCACCATAAGTCAGAAGTGATTTGACAACACATAACACACAAGGGGCCATTTCAGATCAGATCACTGGTGCAGGGTGGAGGTTCGGGTTCCTTCTCCCTGTGTAACCCATGTTACTTTCCTTTTTAAGATGTTACTTTATTTCTGTTTTAGAAGTTAGAATTTAAGGAAATGGCTTCCATCGGTCTGCACCTGGTCCACAAAAGGTCACAGAACATGAACAGTTAAGGAAACTGCTCCTGTGTCTCCAGCCGCAAGGCTCCATCCCTCAATCAGTTTGGCCAGCAGCAGAAAAGAGAAGGCTGATATTTGACTGGAGAGAAGGGCTAATTTCTTTGCAGGCCCAAGCTGAAGAGAAAGGTATCAAGCACGGCAGCAATAGGAGGAGCTGCTGCAGATCACACAGGGGAAGCACGGCCCTTGTACATTTGGGACTTTTTTTGTCTTTGTTTTTTCTGGGCATCTGTTGAGTTTCTGATGACCTTCCATGTATTCCTGTATCCTGAGGAACTGGTGATCTTGTTAGCATAAGGGCTGCCATGTTCATAGCACTTGTGGCTCTGTTTGCCAGTGTGGTGTAGGGGTCAGAGCGTCAGACTAGGATATGGAGACCGAAGTTGGAATCCCAGCTCCACCATGGAAGCTTGCTGGGTGAGCTTGGGCCAGTCACATGCTCTCAGCCTAACCTGCCTCAGGGGAGAAAATGGAGGCAGGGGGAATCCTGGAAGCCACTTTGTGTCCCCATCTGTGGGGTATAAATGAAGTCAGTAAATAAGCATTCTGGCGGTTGTGAAAATGTTATAATTCAGATTTATGATATCTTGAAAAATGTACAACCTGATACTTCTTCTTAAAGTCATTTCAAAAATTGCCTGATGAACCACAAGGACACTGTCCCTTCTGGATCTGAACCATCCCCAGTTCCCCATGGGGGGGGAATTAGGAGAGGGAATTGATGGTGCCAGGGCTCTGCTGGCCGGGTAACACCTGCACACCATGGTCTCACTCCTAATCATGTCCCCATGCACCTGGGAACTGAGTCTGTAGCACGGAACGTCACATGCATGTCTCATATAAAGTCCATATATGAAGTGTGAATAGGCATTATTCTCTACACAATGAGTTCTCTTTTTTATCTATATTGTTATCCCCATCACTGTCATGAACATCAGCCTATACAGTACAATGGCACCATTCTTTTCTCTGGAAAGGATCACCCATGTGACTGAACCAAGAAAGCACCCTTACTCTCAACAGGCGCCTACCATTGCACAGTCACCAGCAGTGTTCCCTCTAAGCTGAGTTAGTGTGAGCTAGCTCACAGTTTTTTAGCCTCCGGCTCACACATTTTTGTCTTAGCTCAGGAAAGATGGCCCCAGAGCAAGCTAATTTGTGCAGTAGCCAAATTGCTGGCTCACAATTTTAATGCCAGTAGCTCACAAAGTAGAATTTTTGCTCACAAGGCGCCACAGCTTAGAGGGAGCATTGGTCACCACATCACTCAGCTACATAACGTCATGATTACATTGTATTCAGTTCATGATTGTGGAAAGGAGAATATAAGAAGTGGTGTTGAAGGAGATGTGGATTGGGGAGAAAGTGGATTCGGATAGGATAAATAAGTGAATATTCTCACAATCAAAGGGGTTTGGAGTAGGCATGCAATTGAATGCTGTAGACATGATTTCCGGTTAGAAGATTCTAGTTTCTCCCTTGGATTCATTTGTCTTGAGACAAAACCTTTTTTCTGACTCGACTAATGAAATGCAATAGAAATATAGCCATTAAAATTGGTGCTTGTGTTTGCATATAAATGATACCAAACTGAAGTAAACAAAATGTAAAAAATAAGCAAGCAAAGGCAGAGCAAAATGGTCACAGTGATCATGCCCATATCTCTGAATGAAGGCATGAAGGTATGAAACAACAAGCACAGAAGTGACACTAGATTTAATGGTGGGTTGAGACCATTAAAGCATGCCCTACTTTTAACTATGTGGCTGCTGTTAACAGGCAGCCTCTAATAGTGTATCAGCACTGTGGACAGCTCCACCTTAGCTCCAAACTTGATGAAATACCCCCCTGTTTTGTCACCGAAATCAGATTGACTATATAATTTGCAGTCAGAGATGGAGAAGCTCTATCCAGTCAGTAAAAACAAGACCTGGAGCTGACTGTGGTTCAGATCATGAGATTTTTCCTCACCTTTAGGGAGAAAAATCCCCTCTGAAGACCCAATGGTGGATGCCAGCCAACAGCAGTCCCATTCCCCTCTAACCCCCAATTGGCCTTTAGTGCCTTTGCAAGTGATATGCCATAGAAGGAATGGAATTCTTAAAGCATCCACCTTCTGTAGCCACTTTTGTTTCTCCTGGACTCTAAGGTATACAATAAAATCTACTACTATGTCCTCCAGAAAACTAGTCTCTGTAGCTTGGAGATCAATTGTAACTCCAGGGCCCACCTTGAGATTGATAACCCTACCAATTTTTATTTTTATTTTTTGCTGATTGCATCTTCAGAAATGCAAAAGATGGTTCCTGGATTCCATGGCTTTACTATCCATCATAGCCGGCACCCTCCTTTCCCCCTCCCTCCTCTTCTTCCTCCATCCTTGCTTCAGCCTTCTCCTCACCTGCCTGCAAGTCAGTGACACAGTCCAGAGTGGGGTAGCAAAGAAATTGTCTGACACCATCTGATATAACGTAGTCATCCTTAACTTAATCCGGTCTTATCCGATCTTAACTTAATAATACTAGCATAGATTAACTTTCCTTTGGTTGCATTGTTCAAACCTCTTGTATTCAAAGAAAAAAAATATGCAAATTGCAAAAAGAAATCTACCGTTAGGGTCCACCAAAGAATCCTGTAAAGTAAATCTAACATTTTTGTAAATTAAAATTGAAAATTAAACCATCTTGTACTACAAATAGGTTTGGTGGATGACTACATTATGATCTCAGGTGCATTTCTTGTATGCAAAGGATATTCGGTCTTATGCAAATTAGTAGTCATAACTGAGTTTAGTCAGAACTATTAAAATAAAAATCTGCCTAATAAAGTGAATTTTTTCAAAAAAAGTACAATACTATTAAAACTATTGATTATACCAATATTTATTTCATAATTTCCAAAATACTTCAATTAAGGTTCAGTGTAAGCTCTATCTGTTTTTACTCCCTCTTTAAATGGGCTACACAAGTATATATAGAACTGGTTTATAAATCTTAATCATAGTATTGGTAATGACATAAGAATGGAAGCCAGGGTGAGGCTTTGTGGGTGGAGAGGTGGGGAAGGGTTGGAAGAGACCTACCTCTTGACCTAGCAGCAGGGACCCAATCCAGTGGCAATTCTTGAGTGCAGCCCTTAATATTATTTTATATTATGCAAGTGATATGGGAAAACATGAAGTCCTCCTGAGGTCAGACAAAAACTGCCTTTTCTTTCAGACAACAGCCTCCCTGACAGATCTCTTAAGGGTGTGGATCCAGTCCCTAGGGCTCCTTGCAATAAACAGGCTCTCCTTTCATACTACCTCTTTTGCTTGACTATAAATATAATAAGCAGTTAACATGTATGCTGAGCACTGAGTGACAATGGAAACATATTTCCAGCAAAAGAGCCTCCCTCTAGACGCTGCTAAAATATGCAGTGAGACGATGTGCTGCCACAGAGGTGACTGAATGATGTTTTCCCCCACCAGGGGAAGCATGCGGCAAGGCAAACCTCTCCTGTGATGTGCTGTGACCTCCAGCTTGTCAAATCAAGAATTCTTGATCTTCTCTCTGCTATAGCCAGGAATCAATCTGTAGTTGCTTGGATGGGGAATACGGATTCATCTGTTGGTTTCCTGATATGATAAAGAAGAAGCCTGCACGGCCACAAAGCTACATGCGGCAAAAGAAGATGGGAGTCTTCTGATCATTTGGCTCCGTGTCCCTCAGCAATCGGCTCCGGTTCTTCAAGAAGACGGGGGAAAGGATGGCCCAATTTGTAAGTCATGGCTCATCCTAGAGAGGAACATGAAAATAATGCAAATCTTTGTGCTTGACTAAACAGGGCCTGTTCAACATGATGCTTTCCGCTTGTGTCATGCTTAACTATTCACTTACTGCTATAAAAAGGGGAAGAGGAAAAAAACCCACCACCCAAATGAGAAGTATCAAAACCACTCATTAGAAATGGGGTTGTATAAAAATAGAGGCTGAGAATGTGTATGACCCACGTACCCAGCAGGCTTCTTTGGAGCAGACTTGGAGATCACAGTGGACAATTGTGATATTTATTTCGTTTATTTAGTACACTTTATCCCACCTTCCCTCCAAGGAGCACAGAGTAACATACATAATTTCCCCCTTTTATTTATTTATTTATTTATTTATTTTTGGGATTTATATCCCGCCCTATCCAACAGCTCAGGGCAGCTAACAGATTGATCCTTTCAATACCCTTCTAAGGTGAGTCAGGCTTTGTTTGCAGCTCTTCCATCCAGTGGGACCTGTAGCCTGCTCCCAAGCCTGACACATAAAGGGGATGTGGTAGAAATGCATTAAAAATGCAATGTACTTAGTGTAATGGAATGCTGGGCCTGGATTGAAGGGTGGGGGACTTGCTTGGAATCCTAGCTTCAGCCTCAGAGCTCATTGGGTGACCCTGGAGCAACAGCCACTTTTTATCCCAACCACCTTAGTGAGATAGTTGTGCATGCATATAAAACCTTTTGCACATTGTTCTTCTGAGCTGCTTGAAAGAAAGGAAAATAATAAATGTATTGCAATAAGAAGGGGAGATTTAAGAACATAAGAAGGACCCTGCTGGATCAGACCAGTGGTCCATCTAGTCCAGCATCCTGTCTCACAGAGTGGCCAACCAGTTCCTCTGGAGGGCCAACAACAGGGCATAGAGGCCAAGACCTTCCCCTGATGTTGCCTCCTGGCTTTGGGGTTTAGAGGTTCAGTGCTTCAGAAGGTGGAGGTTCCCTTAACCATAGCTTATAGCCACTAATTGACCTCTCCTCTATCAATGTATCTAATCCACCTCTAAAGCTGACTCTGCCTGTGGCCATCACAACATCCTCTGGTAGTGGATTTCACATTGTAATCACTCTCTGTGTAAAGAAGTAGAATTTATTTTCCCTTTCCAACCCGCCTTCCCCCAGAATTCAGGGCCATTCCACAGAAATTGATTGGTTGGTGATTTAACAACACTTCCCTCCTCTGGTCCTTTAAATGGAAGGCAGGAAAAATTCAGCCTAATGTAGATTTGTAGTTCTATAAGGACTTATACTTGAGATGTCACTTGAGGAGGGGGGGGAAAGCATGAGAACATTCTATTATGTTTTGCAAGTGGAGGGAGGAGCAAAGCCCCAAAGATTAAGAAGTAATCTTCAAACTTCAGAGTGGACCCAATAAATTAAATTCCATTGCTCCAAATAAGTGGTTTAAGGATTATGGTGTAAATTGCTAGTGCTTAATATTCTTAAACTAATATTCATATGTCTGCTTTAAACTTCCTTTAAAAAACACACACACACACACAGCACCATGAAGTGCTGCTTCTTTTTCGTGACTCCAATAATTATTTTGTCTGCGATTTATGAATGACATCTCTGCCAGTTCCTTCAGTACAGTCAACGCTGGGACCAGAAACTGGAATTGTCCAGTCTCACAAGTCCCAGATGTATGCAATGAATCTTTTAGACAAGAAAAGATGGTCGGGAGACAAAGTGCTTGACCGGTGTATCACCCTAACAAGATCCAGATTTTAAAAAGAGAGAGATCTGAAGGAAAACCAAGGCAACCAGCAATGTAACAAGATGAATAAAACACAAGGATTCAACCAATCCTTGTGGGTATTTGTGTCGCTTCTAGACTGAAAACAGCAAGTCACTGTGACTTACTCAGGGGTCATTTCGTGGAAAAAGAGCTAGGGGAACTCATTAGCATAACTCATTATTGTAAGCCTGCACGCCTGTGCCATGGTGTTTTTATGAACTGAGTTACTGTACCTGATGAAGTGTGCCAATGACAGACTGTGCCAGAAACTGACATGCTGTGAGCTCCCAATAGGATACATACCAGAGACACTGTTTCCTCTTATGGTTGCTATTCCTGAGGTGTTCCCATGTCCAGCAAACGCAATGTTGTTCTAAGCACACGGCCACAGCAAGCAGCAGACTCCATTTTGTTCCAAGCACATGGTCACACAAAAGCAGCAGACTCCATTTCAAACCAGCCACCTGGTCACATGCCTGAAACCCCCCTCCCCCTCGCACCAACGGACAGCACGTCCTCACAAAGACTCTCTATTCAACCTGGCCTCATGGCGATGAGTCATACATCTACATGCGAGTACCCCTGGCCCAGGTGTCTTGATTGAGTTAGTCACTAGATCTCAAATTGCCCTCCAGTTTCCAAGCCCTCCCAGAGAATTACAATAGCCAGTCCCAGACCTCTTGGCTATGACAGAACACCTCGTCACAGGGGAGGTCTCCTGGCCCCAGCTCCTCCCCTGACCCTGTTTGATATAATCAGGAACGCACCTCCAGTTCGCTCTCTTGAGCATTCTACCTGAAACCCCCCAGCGCTCTCAAACTACGTCCTCTATTTAACCTGCTTTACCCTTCAATCCAGCTTTCTATCCCAAATCCTTCCCATCCCTCTCTTTGTTCTAGCAGTGCACAGCTAGAACTTCTTAGCACGTGGTCTTAGCTCGTCTGAGTCCATTCGCTATTCTTTTCCATTTTCTCCCCATCCTTACCCCTTCGCTTGAAGTTTGGAGCCACGCAGAAGCAGCCAGGTAATTATACCCCAAAGCATCAACCAACGTTACCTGCAAATTGCAACTGTGCTTAATTATTCTCTCTGTATTTCCTAGTTCTTGTGTGTTGTGGTTGTTGTGTGCTTACTGGCCACACCCCCTGACATCACCGGAAGTGTGTCATAAGGCCACACCCCCTGACATCACCGGAAGTGTGTCATAAGGCCACACACCCCGCCCCCAACGGTCCCGTCACGGCCGGCGGGAGTGCAAGGAAGCCCCGCGAAGGCCCTCCCTGGCCCCAGGCAGGCAGGGGTGGGGAGAGGCAGGGAGGAAGCAACTTACCCTCCCTCTTCTTCTGCCCCCTCCTGGCTGAATGAGAGCCAGAAGCGGGGCGGCCGGAAGCAGGGGGCGGGGCTTCATCACGTGCCCCACCCCCGTACCTCACCCGGGGGAACCGCGATCCCCCGCGAAATGACCTCTGAACTTACTAGACTGTGTTCCTCCCACTTGGCTAGTCCAGTGCAGTCCAGCCCAGAGAATGGAGGTAGGTGATGACTGCCCAAAATGGGACCTAAAGGACTGGTGGGGAAAATGGGATGGAGCTTTGACCAGAAAAGAAGGACCAGCTATGGGGAGGGACCAGCTGGCTGGAGGGCGGACCAATCCTGAACCAGGGAAGGAGCAGCTTACAAAAGGGTTTAGGGTTGCCAGCTTCCAGGTGGAGCCTGGAGATCTCCCGCTTTTACAACTGATCTCCAGCTGACAGAGATCAGCTCCCCTAGAGAAAATAGCTGCTGTGAAGGTCAATGTACCATGCTGAGCCCCCTCCCCAAACCCCACCTTCTCCCGGATCCACCCCCAAAGTCTCCAGGTATTTTCCAACCCAGACCTGGCAACCCTGGAAGGGTTATAGCTTTGGGGGGTGGGCTCCGAGTCACGGTTGACTTATGGCTACCCTGTAGAGTTTTCAAGGCAAGAGACAGTGTGGTTGGCCATTTCTTACCTCCATGCCATGACCTTGGCATTCTTTGGTGGTCTCCCTTCCACATACTGACCCTGCAGACTCCAAAAAGCTCTCATCAATGGAGATGAGGGGTGAAGAGACAGACTTCCTTAAGATCACAAGTGTCAAGTGGAAAATGGCGACCAAAGGAACCTGTGCTGATGTCTTCTTCCTGCCCTTGAAGGGTCAGGTATTCTTTTCTGCTGATGATCCCATTTTCCACTTTGGCACTTGTATTCTTTGTGTTGTAAAACAAAAGGATGCCTCTTTTTTCACCGCTGATCTCCACTGATGAGAGATTTTGGAGCCTTCATCTTGCCTTCCTGCATTTCTGCCATCTGTTCAGGTCAGGGGGCTTTTCCCCATTGTCAGGTCCTTATAGGGATGCAGGCAACAGTAACACCTGCATGCAAGGAAAAAGCTTCAACTGCCAATTTCTATGCATTTAGCCTCTTTTAAAGGGACAGGGCATGTTTTCTTCCAGCTCTGTTGGCAACACTGAGAGCATAAGAGTCTGAGATTTTTCAAATGCAGTGAAATTCGGATAAGATGCTGGATTGCCACTTTGGGGTCAGAAAGGAATTTTCCTCCAGGCCAGACTGTCCCAGGGACCCTGGAGGTTGTTTGGCCATCCTATGGGCATGGAGCAGAGGCCACTGGGAGAGTTAGCGGGGTAGCTGTGAATTTCCTGTATTGTGCAGGGGGCTGGACTAGATGACCCTTAGAAAGGAGGTGGCTGCGTGGCCTCCTTTGCAGGAGTTGTCGGCTGCAGCCTGGTAAGCCTAGTTATGGAAATAAAAAGGAGGGGAGAGAACTTTGTGCGTTGGACTCAGCTCTTTGGAGGAAGGGTTGGATAGAAGTACAAGAGATAAGTACTCTATTTTGCCTGGCATTTGAAATGGTTTATTTATGTCAAAGGGTCTTAGATTTCAACAGTCTTTTTGAAGAGCATTACTAGATATTTTAAAAGTCTTCATTATTACAGAAACTAGATCTGCCTTTAAGGGTATGTTAACCTTGTACTGTTTCCAATAATAGACTAATGCCTCAAAAGGGAGAAACCTGGAAAGGTACTGCATGTTTAATTTACTGCTAAGGGCATGTAACTAATGAATTATATTACACAAAGATGTCCTTACTTTGACCATAATCTTCATTTTAAGTAACTGCTAAGAAAACATCTGTTTGCTGGAGGCAATAGAGATTACACATAGCAATAGGCTCCCTCAGAAGCAATAGAATACCTTGGGAGTCTAAAATGCACACCAGAAGAGTGCATAAATGGACTGTTGTGGTTGCAATCCATGCCTTGTTCCGGGGTCATAAATCCATGTATAGAAGCACTGGTCTGCTCCTTTCAGTTCCTGTCTGAATTTAGGAACAATGGGGTGCTTCTGTGCATGCAATAACAAGAGGGTGGGGTTTTGTTATCACTAACTCCTCTTCAGCGGTGTGGTTACTCACTGCCACTTCCTCTGTTGCCACCAGGATCACAAATCAATGTGGGTAATCAGCATGGAGGTTGGATGGGGCTACTACTACCACCACCACAGTGTCCCGCTCCGGACAGCCCGGCCCCGGGACCCTCGCCGGAGCAGTGGAACCCAGAGCCCCCAACGCTGTCCTCCACCCCACAAGCCAGCTTACCGGAGGGAGAATGCTGGGCAAGGAACCAACCGCTCGACCATCCGCCGACGGAACTGCCAAGCCGCGGTCACATCAGGGTGACTCCTTGGGGCTCGAGGAACGGCTGCAGCGAGACAATGCAAACAACGAGCCGGGAGCGGGCAGATGCTGGAGTGGCAGGGCGAACAGGCCAACATCTGGGGAATGCCCTGTCGGCGTCCCCCGTTATGAGGAGGGGCGGTGCGCAGACCAGGGAAGTGGAGGGGCGGTCCCAGGCACAGGGGATGGAATAAAAGGCGAGGGGAAAAAGAGGGCCAGGGAGGAAGAGGCACGCTGACGACAACGGACGGCAGAGAGAAAGAAAGAGGAACACAGGAGTCTATCGCAGCGTGCAGGCAGAGGGACACCGGGGGTGCTTTTAACCCTGTCCCCTGCCAGTCTGAGGCCTCTCTCTCTCCCTCCTTTAGTGACAGCCCACCTGCCTCTGGGGCCGCCCACCCTACGGACGCCGCATATTTGCTCTGGGTAACACGGCCACCAGGGGCGCCACTCCGCGGCTGGAGCAGGATCTTGACACACAGATAGATTGGAAACCTGGAACGTGCACAGTGGTTTAGGAACTACAAGCTAGGCCGATTTTCTTGGCAGTCGTTCCACAAGCGTTAGGCTTATGGTTGGTTCCTCCACATGTCTGTCTTCCCACTGCATTTCGACAGTTGGGGAGTCAGTTTATTTTCTTCCCCATGTGCCTTAAATAACAAAGATCTCCATCATCAGTGGCATCACAGCACCCCTCTTTTATTTTTTTGTGTATATCAATATATCAATATTATGATTGATTTTTTTTAAAAGAAAGTCATGAAAATATCGATATATTGTGATGATAGGTTAAGCAGGTTCTCTGAACTCCCAGCTTTCTTTTTTTTGGGGGGGGGGAAATTCTCTAGCCCCATCCCTTCAGGAGAGATGCCTTTTCCCTTATATCTCCATGAGGGAAACGGATAGAGGATTACTTTTTAAAAAAGTACACTGGGAGTTCAAAGAATCTGCTTAACCTATCATGGTAACAGTATATTCATATTTTAGTGCAGGTTTTTTTTAAAAAATGGAACAATTTGTTTTTAGGGCAGGGGAGAAGGAGAGAAGTGGTCTGACAGTGGTGACAGTCCACTCATCAAACAGTGGGATGGAGATGGGTGGGAGGGAGTGGAACAAAGAAAACCAACAGAATCAGGCTCTCCTGCAGATGCCAACGGCGTCCTGCAGGGAGCCACATTTGCCTCCGATGAAAGGAGGCAAGAGTCTGGCTGCGTTTGCAGCCGGGTCTCTAGGGGGCGGGGTCAGCACCATCTTAACGGCTGGCCCTGTCTTCAGTTAGGCAGTTGTCGCCTCGTGCTCAGCCCACCCTGGAGGTAGTGCAAGCTTTAGGGTGGTCACTCCTTCTGATAGGGGGGCCGGGTAGGAATTTTTAACTTCTTATCTGATTGGCAATGGATGAGGGGTGTTTTTTGCCTACCCTGCACTGCAGTCAGTGGATTGAGGCATTGACAGGGGTGGCGCCGTTGGTTAGGTCCGTCACTTTATGTTGGGGCTGAGTTTGGTTTAAGGGAAATTTGTTGCAGCTCAGTAAGCATCTATCAGCAACCCTGGAGAGTGGAGGGGTCTGTCAGGATCATCACTGCAGTCTTGCGGCCAGGGATGAGGAAGGCAGACTGCCTTTTGGAGTGCCTTTGATGGATACTCTACACAGGCCATGCGGCTGTGTGTGAGGGATTGTCATGGCATATTCCATGGCTGGGCTGCCCAGGTTTGAGCTGCTTACAGCGGGCTATGCCCCGGGGGCCAGGTGCATTGCCCATCTTATGGCAAGGGTGGGGTTTTAGTGACCCCAGGCCTTGACCATGCCGCTTCATACTGCTAGCCCTTGCCATTGGTTTGTTAATAAATAAAGTGGCCTTTAGTTTCCCAACAACTGTTGTATGACTCCTTCTTCCATCTATGGGGGTAAACATTATGTTTGGTGTAGTGGTTAAGAGTGGTAGACTCTAATGTGGAGAACCAGGTTTGATTCCCCACTCCTCCTCCACATGAAGCCAGCTGGGTGACCCTGGGCCAGCAATATTGTTGTCTGTCTTGTTATTCCGGATGGGGGGGCAAACAGCAGCAAGAGAATCCTGAGGTCAAAACTAAATGCACACAAATTCATGTAGAAATCAGGGGATAACCAAAGCATTATTGGGCAAGAACTGACAAGAAATGTGGGAAAGCACCTGTTTCAGTTTCGTGCTGATGCTGTTTATTATACACTCATAAAATATAATTCTCACACTTTGAACCCATAAAGATTCACTAGGCAATTAGAAAACACTGAATATATATTGCAGTACAGCAAAGACCTCTACACCGCCAGACTGGTTTGAAGATTAGAAGAGAGTGTTGTGGTAGGACCTGGGAGGCCCAGGTTCAAATCTCCACTCTACCATGGAAGTTTGCTGGGTGACCTTGGGCCAGTCAGCCTATCTCACAGACTGTGGTTGTAACAACATGGAGGAGGGGAGAAAGCTGTTGTAAGACATTTTGGGTCCTCATTGAGGAGAAAAGTAGGACATCTTTCTCTCCCTCTTTCTCTAGGTACAGATATATTTCCCACAGTTGAAAGGCCTGTTTTGGTATGTCACTAGCAAGGCTAGGGACTCGGTCAACCTCTAGAGGGGAAGAGTTCCATAAGTGGGGCACCACCCAGAAGAGGCCCTCCCTTGTGGCCACCCATCTCATTCCATCGTTAAGCACACACAAAGAAAGCCTTTCTGGAAGTCCCTAGGTGTTGGACAGAAATACATGAAACGTCTTCTGCATTTAATAAATAAATCAATAGCTGGTGTATGCACCCAATTGGGAAAGATCTTCCAGAAGACTGAGATACACCAACGTAGGGAAAAATGGAAAACTGGCTGCCCATCTGTTTCCAGGCACAGCTCAAAGTGCTGGTTCTTGACTACAAGGCCCCAAATGGCTTGGGCCAGGGTATGTGAAAGACTGCCTTCACCTGCATTGACCAGCCCACCAGTTCAGATAGTCTTCTCAAGCCCTATTTTCTGTGGTGAGGTGAGGTTGGTGGCGACCAAACACAGAGCTTTTGCGTTGGTGGCACCACACCTTTGGAATGCCCTCCTCTAAATGGCTCGCCTGATGCCTACTTTACTGTCCTTTAGGCACTGAGCTAAAACATTCCTTTTAGACTGCTCAATATATGTCTTATGCTGCTTTCATTCTAGGGTTGCCAAGTCCCCCCGGGGGGTGGATTTCCCCCCACTTTGGAGGCCCGATTTCCACCCCTGTGGAATTGGGCCCCGGGGGAAACCCCACCCCTGCATGCACGGCGCACACGCACTTTGCACGAGTGCACGCACTCAGGACACCGGGCAGAAGCCCCCCGCCACCAGGTAAAAAACATTTGGCAACCCTATTTCATTCCCACCTTGTTCTTTGAATAGCTTGTTTTTGTTTTAATGGCTTTCTTTGGCTGTATTTTAATGGCTTTGTGTTGTCTTAGTGGTAAACCACCTCAAGGAAGTCTTCAGAGAGGTCGTGTAAGTAAGTAAATTAAAAATAGACTACGATGGGAGACCTGACCTGAGCCAAATGGCCCAGGCTAGCCCTATCTTGCCAGATCTTGGAAGCTAAGCAGGGTTAGTCCTGGTTAATACTTGGATGGGAGACCATCAAGGAAGTCCAGGGTCACTATACAGAGGTGGGCAATTGCAAACCCCTGCTGTTCATTTCTTGCCTTGAAAACCCTACAGGGTCTCCATAAATTGGCTGCAAGGTGACAACACTTTACAACAGGACAGGGGGCACCTAGGTTCAACTCCCCAGTCACCTGTGAAGCACATTGACACATCTTGGTTCAGGTTACACTCTGCCTAACCTATTGCAGACTGGAGGAGTGGTGATCTCTATCAAATTACTCTCTCTGAACTAGGGAGTAGGTGCTCAAGAGCTGGAGGTGAAAAAGGAATGAGTATGGTTTGCTACAGACTGAGATTCCTTCCACACAGTGCAGGACATCACTTTAACTCTCTGTTAAAATGCCTTGTTAGTGCATTAAAATGAAGTCCTTGATCTTCTGTGTAGCTGTAGATGGTAAGAAGATTTTTTTTTTGCAGATTGCAGTTGCATTAATTAACAGTTACATCCATTTGACCTGTTTTCCTCAAGTACCCAACCTCATCCTGTTTCATCTTTCCCCCGCACCCCTGTTACATTTTTCTCCCACTCTCTCTTAGACAGGGTTAATGAGATGATTTGCAAATGCCACAAAGGATGTCATAGTAGCAGGCTATTCACAGG
The DNA here is from genome assembly GCF_001447785.1 of Gekko japonicus. Classification (NCBI taxonomy): domain Eukaryota; kingdom Metazoa; phylum Chordata; class Lepidosauria; order Squamata; family Gekkonidae; genus Gekko; species Gekko japonicus. The sequence goes on from NW_015177072.1 coordinate 130,646, forward strand.
TCCTGGGTTTGTGTCTGGAGGAACATTCAATCGCTAAGTTTTCTGAACTGATATCTATCAGGATCACAATCTTTAGCTGTGCGCATTGATTGTAATAGACAAGGATTCTATTTATGTCACTAGAAACTGAAGCTGAGGCTGGGCTAAGACAGAAAGATATGAATATGAACTGTGCTACAAGAGTAGGTGCAGCTTAAAGACTAGTACTACCCTTCTAAGCAGAGTTATATCCAATGCCAAGGGACTTACAAGAGTGTAACTCCGCTTAGTGGTGAACTGTAAGAGACTGGATGGGAGTTTCCTGGCCTTCATTTTGGCCTCAGGGCCAGGAGACACCCTTGGGCCAAACTAAATAAGACCAGCAACCCCAGGGATGCCCCAGAGACATCCCACCATTTTATAGAAGTGAGTTCCCACTGAGGCCTCCTTTTAATTTTGCTATGGGGTCCAGTTCTGTTTGGGTCCTCCATGGTACAGGAGGAGGAAGGGATCTTGCCTTCCCCCCATACCATTTTTTTCCAGTCTGAAACATGCCAGGGGCTGTATGGGCAAATGATGCTCTCTGGTGCCTGCTCAGGTTGCAAAAATGGTGTGGGAGAAGGAGAGTTGTTATTGAATGCTCCCCTTATACATCTGATGACTGGTGGAAATACTGTAGAATGATAGTTCTGTCAGAAAAAAGTATCTTCTGTTACAAGATCTATGGCTGCACTGACAAGAAAGTTTCTGTGTCAATCTTATTATTTCCAGATAGACTCCCTTTCCTCTCCCCCCTCTCTGACTTCCTTGAACTTTAAGCCAGCCAGCCACCAGAAGAACAATAATGTATACCTGGTATCTGATGAAGGGAGCTCTGACTCTCGAAAGCTGATACCCTAGAAATCTTGTTCCTGCACTCAAATCTTGCTCTTAGACTAGAGGCCAACATGGCTACCCACCTGAATGCATATTAATGAATGCCATTCATTTTCCTATTACTTTTCATTATAAATGTGACAATGAACAGAACCTGATTTTATGTCGTTTATATATTCACTAATATTGGAGAAGAGTTTTATAGATACCCTGCACAGCCAAAAAGACAAATAAGTAGGTTCTGGATCAAATCAAGCTTGAGCTGTCCCTAGAAACTAAAATGACTAAACTGAGGCAATCATACTTGGGTCACATTACGGGAAGGCAGGACTCGCTGGGAAAGACAATCATGCCAGGCAAAGTTGAAGGCAGCTGGAAAAGAGGAAGACCCAAAATGAGATGGTTTGACTCAATCAAGGAAGCCACGGCCCTCAGTTTGCAAGTCCTGAGCGAGGCTGTTAACGAGAGGACATCTTGGAGGTTGTTGATTCATAGGGTTGCCATAAGTCAGAAGAGACCTGATGGCACTTAACATGCACAATATGTAACTATAAAGTGCATTCTGTATTATCTCTGGTTACTGATTTGGTTGGCTACGATCAAATACAACATGGCAGGAGGAAAGAATGAGCTACAAAAAAAAAGTTTTCTCCTGAGCAAACAAGTTTTTTTTCCCCCTTTAACTTTATCTCTGGCCTTCCAAAAATATTTACACAGCTGTCTAAAGCTGCAGATTTAGATACAAGTTGATTGATCATCACTTTGAAGGCCACCAGGAACAATTATGGTAATCCAGTATGATTGCCTACATATGACAGGTCCTAGAATTTTGCCGGGTGATTTTTGCATGGCATTCATGATTTCCCCTCAGTTAAAGAATGTTATTTAGCAAAGTTAGTGGTCTTGACTCAGTGCATTCCTATGATGGAAAGGACCTCAGGACTTTATCGTGATATGTATACCCTGACTTTCTCTATAAAAATAATAAGCCCTGCTTACAATATTAAAAATCTGGGCAAGATAATTTAAAATTGATAGCAGTAATTAAGACTCACAAGCACTGGAGACGGATTTAACTTTTTAAAAGACCTTCCAGAATAAATTATTTTTCAGCTTTGGTTTAGTTTTCATGTATGGCAACTATCAAGAGGTTCAAGGGCGGTACTATGGGGGTGCTATGACATCCTGTGTGCTACTATGTCGCTTCCTAGGAAAACCTGGAAGTGATGTAGGGTAGATTTAAGAATCTCTGGAAATTCTATGATAAAACCACAGGGTTTCTGGCAGTTCCTAGAGTCTGGGTGATGCTCTAGGAATTTCCCATGATTGCTATGTTAAAGGCCATAGAGCCATAAGATTTCCTAGAGTATCCTTTTCCAGCCATTTTTTCTCCCTTTCTTCAGTTTCTGGTGAGAAATTGGTGCCGAGGACAGTTACTGCAGGCTTGCACATGACTTTTGCTTTGACCTCCTTGGAGAAAGGGTGGGATAACATAGTGAGCGATGGTGTTTTGAAAACAGGATTTTATGGGCCACCAGCTGCCACCATTGCCAGAATTAGCCTGGGTTCTTCCATTTGCTTTGTGGGGAAACAGTTGGCTCTTTTGGAGGTTAAGAGCTCATATGTTATTTAGGGAATGGAAAAAAATGCTCGGTGTGGCTCTCTGTAGAGACTCGGTAGCAGTGCACTTGCACAGTAGCAGCCATGGCTCACAGACTTCGCTCCTAAGGCTTCCTAAGACACGCATTATTTACCACAAGGCAATTTAATTTGGCTTTTGTAATTACTGTTTTCCCATTTATTGTGATCAAATTACACCTAGTGTGTCTCCATTTTGCAAGGTAAATTACCTCCCAGTAACTCCAATCTACGCTATATGCAATCTGATTGAAACAGACAACTAACTTTTGATTCATGCCCCCAATGCCTCAAAGCGCCACAGCAGGAAGAGAAAGTGTTAAAACAAATCAAGAGGCAGCCGGTAGAAGTAGCTGACCTCTCAGCAGCCTTGATTTGTCAAAGCAGTCCCAGCTTTTGTGCATTTCTATGCTTGCCCAGTGCAAAATCTGTCAGTTCTCCTTGTAGTCGGCATATATTGCAGGGGGGCGCACAGCACGCTCCTGTCTGCTGGCACGCCGGTGATTTCTCTGTCTGCATCTTCTCTGTGCAAGAAGGCAGAAATTTTGCAAGTGATAGAAAAATGCTTCAGAGTGGTTATTTCTATTATTGCAGATGCGGACTGTTTTGCAAAGGTCACCAGAGGACAAAGATCTTTCCCCCCTCCCTTCCTGTAAGTATAGCAGCACTTCTCTACCCTTCTTTGCAACTGTCCTTATTTACCAGGGATAGGTCTGGTTTTCTGGTACTTCTCTGTGACATAACCATGTCCTTAATTGTCCTGTATTTTGCCTTCTAGCGAGATAGTAGGAAGAACTTTTGGAAATGTTAGCACGGCTTGATAGAATACCGTAATTTACTCCCCTGGATACCTAGAAATTACATATTAGCAGTGGGGGCAGAGGCTTGTAAAGAAGAAACCCCACTTGTCTCTACGCTAAGGAGTCCCAAAGAGGCTTACAATGACCTTCCCTTCCTCTCCCCACAACAGGCTCCTTGTGAAGTAGGTGGGGCTGAGAGAGTTCTGAGAGAACTGTGACTGGCCCAAGATCACCCCACAAACTTCATGTGGAGGAGGAGTGGGGAATTGAACCCCGTTGTCTAGATTAGAGTCCCCTGTTCTTAACCACAACACCATGCTGGCTCCAAATGCCACCTCCAAACCTGTGAAGGGATGAAAAAAGATTCTTGTCTAAGTCAATGTTGAGGGAGCACCCCCCCCTTAATCCTACTTGTCTCCTGAAATGGGACATGCTAATTCTCCATTATTATCAGGTGGATCAACTTGCAGTAGGAAGCCTACATGAGGGCATAGAACCACAGTTCTGAAATCCCTCCACTTGGCCACATGAGCAAAAGAATGGTCCAGGTGTGACCCATTTGTGCTCCATTCAAAACAGGGCCTTGTACAAAGCCGTATGCCAGGTTCACTAACTCAGAACTGGCTCTTTCAGGAGTGCTTCTCAATAGCCCAGCTTTGCCTGTGCTTATCAAAGCTTGGAAACTAAGCAGAGTTGGCCATGGTCAGTACTTGATGAGAGACCTCCAAGGAAAACTGCGGTTGCTATGCAGAGGAAAACACTGGCAAACTACCCCTACTCATCTCTTGCCTGGAATGCCCCATGCATGGGATTGCCATGAGTCAGCTGAGATTTCCATGACACATTCTTTTTCTCCTTTCTCAAAGCCATTTTATCTATCTAAGGCCAAAGGCCAAGAAAGCACATATCAGGATGGTCCCTTACATATCCCATTACACTGAGTTCTGAAAATAAATTCCTTCCAAACGATAGAGATGGTTGACTCACCACCTGTTCTTCCCCAGTTTTCTTTTCCATGGACCATGAATTTCCACCTGCATGTTCCCACTAAAAACCAGGTATGGCATATCCTCCATGCCTGACAAACAGAGTCCAAGCAACTATAAATCTTATCCCAGTGGTGTCTCAGTCCATCCTACCTTGCCTTTTCAGAAAGGCCGTGGGATTTCCTCCCATTCTTGTCACAGTAACCAGGCATGTCAGCAGTACTTATGGGCCAGTCAGTTAATAAACGTTAGTCAGAGAAAGTGGTTAATAGAATTCCCTTTCCTTGGCCTAAGTGTCCAAATCTTTCGAGAATGATAAAAGGGTCTGATTATTCTCAGGCATTCATCAGGCCCCAGCCAATTTCGGCTCTTTTATAATCCGCACCCTTGCTGACTTTTCCTCGCCCTCCATTTTGTGATGGGAAATGATAACGCTGAACATGATGGACAGTAAGATGCTGGCCAGCCTTAATCCTTACATAAGCTTTTATCAGAGTGCTCCATCATTGGTCATTAAATGTGCCAGGAAATTGGCGAGAACAACATTTAGAAAGTGAAAATGTTCATTGTAATGAAAGTAAAGTCATCCTTTCGTCCCTCTGACACAGAACATCCAGGGAAGCAGGTTTTAGGAAATAAAAACACAGACTTAATTACGCAGGCATCCCATTCCAAATTAGATGTAAAGGCATGCTTAGGAAAGCAACTGCTATTGTAGGCAACTCTTAAAAGGGGGACTGTTGAATTTAGTAACGAAAGCTCAAAGGATGCAAAATACCTCTAGTGTAAGGAGAACATTCTTGATGCTATAAGCAACGACTCCCCTCATTTACCTTGCTTTCCCCTGACCGTGAAAAGCCCATTGAGCTGTAATGCACTACTAGAAAGGAACACATTGAAGCAATCTGCCAAACAGGCGCCATGAACGGCTTGACAGTCGAACAGCCCATCAAAAAAATCAGCTGCCTGATCACAGCTGGTGAATGGGACATAAAGGGTGTTTGAGACCCCCTGGCTTTGTATGATTTGTAGGGAGAACATAGAGTAGGGGGCTCTCTTAGTATTATATTTCGATATCACAAAGAACTAAAACAGTAATGTGCAAGAGAGCAAATGTGAAAGCCCTTTCTGGCCTGCATTTTCAGCAATCCTGTAACCAAATCTCAGAAAATGCATTCTTTGTTGCTAACTGAGGTAAATCTGTGTGAGATAAATTTGATGAGATAATTTCATATCCACTCAGAGATTAAAGAAACAAACCAGTCCCGCAGCCATTAATTGTTAACACGGTTTTGACCTAAGAGGGGCTTTCCCCTCTTTATTTCCAAATGACCCCTTTGTGGGGACCAAATTCTTGAATGTCTGCACTTGTGGGTCACTGGTAATCTAAACTGAATTCTGTGACAATAGTTGGGTCAACTCTCCAGTCTCAAAATCTGAGGGACTGCCAATAAGCACAGTACTTGATCCCTTTCTTCTTATTATTTAACCTCACAGAAAAGTACATTTTGTGCTGATGTGTATGACCATTGACAACATGAGGTGGTATGCCGTATCTTATGACCATTGACAACATGAGGTGGTATGATGTTCTTTTTTTGTGTGTGGCTCTATTGTAAAGAATCCTGCCAGACAACCTAATGCTGACAAAGGTTCCAGAATATTCTCAATACACAGAGCTCCAGTTCTCCCTGCCTGATGGGCCTTTCAGCCCCATGAAATTTTATTCTGCTGGTAGTGAAATATTGTTCTGAACACTGGGTTTAAATAGTAATTTGTACAACCAGTTTTCCCAAGAGCATAAATTAGCTGCTTTGTCAGAACATTGCCTATGGAGTCCAGTACTATATACTGTTTGACAGTGGCTGTCAGTTTTTAGCCACTCTGAATTTTAGCACTCTAGGGCACTATGAAAAAGGCAGATCCTTGACAGTACAACACCCTAACTGGAGTCCCCTTTCAATGGCTGCGGTCACACGGAGAAGTAGCCACACTACAGGGATGGAAGATAGGCGGATTTTCCGGGCGCGATCACACCGCCACATCTGGGAAGCGTAGAGCTCCCATGGCTCACCCGAGGCTTCCCGCCGAAGATGCGGGGTAAAAAACTAGTACCTCCAAGGTACTAGTTTCCGGAAACCGTGGGGCAAGGGTGGGCATCTGATCGTGTTTCCGGTGGCATTCGGTGCCCGCCCATGTCCCCTCGCAAAAAGGTTTTTTCCCCCAAGTCTCCATGCAATGCGCACAAGCACCCAACAGAGCATGCGCACACTTCAGTTTTTTAAAAAACACAACCCCGTTTGCTGCACCGCCCTGCTTCTTTGCCTGTGGTGTGATCGGCACCTCCCCCCTAACCACGGGACCTCAATTGAACGTCTGATTGCACAGCCGCACGTTATTTTGCTCCGGGGCAAACACCCACGCTCCCCCCCCCGCATTTTCCAGCCCATGTGACCAGAGCCCCCATTTACTTAAAATGCATCACTCTTTTGTTCAAACAAGAGCTCTCAGTAGGGAAGGGGGTGTACTCTCCTTGACTTAGTTTGGAACTCAGGTTGACAAAATGAGCTATTTCCCCCTCAAAATCAAAAGTTACTCTTTTGGGGTGGGGGGAGCACAATTCAGCCTGTATTGTGGTCTGGACAACACCACTAGAGCAATCTGAATCTCTTGTGAACACCAGTCCCCACACCTGTTTTCACAGTCTTTCCCCACTTACCTCGCTGTAGAGGTAGGGAGGTCTCCCCTCCTTCCCCCCCTCTCTGGCACCTGGAACTCTGCTACCACTGTGTCCCGAGGAGCCTACAGAATTGGATCCAACCAACGTTTTGGTGAAAAAAGGAGGAAGGGACTCCCATTGACTGCTAAAAATGCTTTGCTAAAGATGGTTGAAGCTGAATGGTAAATGGTTATGTGGTACAGGTGCTGCAACAAGGAAGATAACTGGTCAGGATTGGGCCATAACAGCCAGCTGGATCTAATTTTCCCAGCATGTTAGATGTCCACACCAATGTTCCCTCTAAGCTGAGTTAGTGTGAGCTAGCTCACACTAACTCAGCTTAGAGGGAACACTGGTCCACACACAGACTATTTAAACAAAAATGCAGACATGACGTTGTATGATTAAACATCTTGTGATGATGCCGAGACAAGGCTTTTCAAATCGTATGTTTGTAGTAATTATAGCAGCGACCACCAATGTGGAGTTCATGGATGCCATGGCACCTGCCAGGGGGTTTCTTGGAGCTCACTTCCTTCTTCCCAAATGTAAAGGGCCAGTCCTGGCTGTTCTCCACCTCAATGGAGCAGAAGGTGCTTCTGAAGAGCCCAGGAAGTACCTTTGTATCTGCAGGGAGCATCCATTCAGAAACAGCTACCTCAATTATAGGAGGACACTTTTTAAAAAAATGATGCTATCCCCTCTAGCAGCCATTTTGCAATGGTGTCCACAACCTGTTCCAAGATTCCAGAAGTCCCCACAGGTTCCACAAGGCTGGGGACCCCTGTGTTATAGGAATTGACAGAATTCCACTGTTCTTCTATTATTCTGAAGTTTTGCTTCACACTGTATTCTACGTCTCCCAAATTTTGGTTCCACTAGGATAATTTCTAATTTATCTCTAGAAGCAGAGCAGGCACAGTCGACCACAACATTCAGCTCCTGCATTTAGCTTGCGTCTTTATGTATATAGTAAAATATTTATATACTGCTTTCCTTCACCCATCATGAATCCTTCTGTATGTTACTAGGTGTGCATTGAAGCAGCATGGCATAAAACAGTCTTGACTGGAATAAATGTATGGATGTATTGAGGGTTTTTTATAGTACAGTGTTTTACTGTTTCATACATGCATTTCTTGCACATTTGTATACCACTGTACATAATTTCTATTTTTAAATATTTTTACACATCTTATATTTCACTCATTTATTTTATGTTTATTCTTACATTTCTCTGTGGTTGATGTTGATTTGAGTAGTGAATCTGGTCGTGAACCGTAATAAATAAATAAATAAACTCTCTGTACAGCACTCACATTGCTTTGATGTTGTTGTTGTTATGGCATTAAATCAATGAATAAATTGCATTGGTAATGTAGAAGTGGGGACTATACAAATGACCTTGATGCTGTGGCAAACTGCACATGTACAGTGCTCTTTCTGTACAGTATATGGATTATTTTTTAAGAATGGAAGAATAGAAAATTCTGAATGTATGTGTTCTAATTAGGAAATAAAACCACGTGATTCAGAATTCCAAAATCTGGGAAGAAATGTGGCTGCAGAGAATTTTGGAAGCATCCTCAGCTGATTGAGGCCCCTACTCAAAAGTGTGTGTGTGATGTTGCGCACACACATTATGCATCTTTGTCTATTCCCAGATATTAAAAATGTTGAGAGCAAGATGACTTTTTTTGTTTGTTTTCATCAGAAACCTCTATGCTTTGAGGCTTCTTTTCCTCTTGGACTGAATCTTCAATCATGGCTTTGAGGGTGACATTTTGGGCAAAGTCTGTAATTTCCCTTGGTGCTTTCCTCATTTCCTCAGAATGTTCTATCCAGTGATGTCTGATAGTTCCTTCTCCCATCAGGATTCTGATGCCTCCTGACCTTGAAATGGCAGAGTAAATGGGTTGGCCTCATTGTCTAAAGTGGGACTTCAGTACTGCGCCGTGTTCCTAGTATATGAACGTTTCTCTCTCAGGGAAACAAAGGTTGACAATAAGAGCTACAGTGGCTCATTTGGAGATGAGTGTCAAGATCACTAGAAATAAAGCCCACAAGAATCCGCATCTATATTCATACTGTATATTTCGATTTGGCTTTCCTACTTCAGGCAGGACCTATAGCAGATCTGGTGAAAAGTCATTGAGTTGACAGATAGCACCCTGAATAGATTTCCATACCTGTTAGGTCTAGTACCACCTACCACATTACTGGCTGGTGACACAATATCAGCCATGGGTACCTGTCAAAAGTGTTGCTTGTTACAAATGACAATATGGATTGTGTGGTGCAAAGGAATTTTGCAAAAAATTGCATTGTGATGTTTTCCCCTCTCCACTCTCTCAGAGTTCCAGAGATACGGTATCTCATAAGTCACTGTTAGCTTTCCAAAGGAATTCTCCATGCCTTCAGATCCTCCATGCCTTCGATGGCTGGCAATAGCAGATAACAGAAGTCTTATCTCGATGAACATAATGCAAGTGTGCAGAATCCCACAGGATAAGAAGAACACATGAAATCATCATGGGATTACTGAAGTGGATTCCTGAGGTGTCAAACTACCACATGTCAAATGCATATGGCAACCCAATTAAATGTGTGGAAACAGAGAACTCTCTGTGGTGAGTGTATCATTTAGGCAAGGCTAAGAGGAGCTGCGGTGGCTCAAGTGGTTAAGGCGCTGAATTGCAGGCTGTGGAAGGTCGGTAGTTCAGCAGTGCATCCCAATTAAATGTGTGGAAACAGAGAACTCTCTGTGGTGAGTGTATCATTTAGGCAAGGCTAAGAGGGTGTAACTTAGCCTTTCTTCTATGAATGCAGGTCAAATTTCATGGAGTTTCTAAGGAATTTTTAAAGTAATGGGGAGTCTTTACACAAAAGGCTTGATATCATGGCTTTCTGCCTTACTACTCTCCTCCTAGCATTTCCCTTTCAGTGCTAAATTAACTTGTGGAACTCTCTGCCACAAAATGTTATGACGGCCACTAACAGATGGCATTAAAATGGGATCAGACAAAATAAGAGAGGATAGGTCCAGCAATCACTTTTAGCTCTGATGACTAAATGTTCAATGGCAGTGTACATTTGAGTAACAGGTTGTAAGATTTAATGACCAGAGAACAAGGTCAACACTATGCAGCACTTGAGAATGACAGGAGCTGTGTCTTTTGTAGGACCATCAATAAGCATCAACACAACTATAAATGAAAGCTTTACCTCTTCTGGAAGACTTCATGCAAGTAGAAGCGGGCGTGTAATTCTGGAAACTCCAGTTGGGGTTTAGCTTTTAAAATACTGATGCAAAATTGACTGGTAGTTGTTATATTGTATGAACTGTATGTTATTGTTATATTGAATGTACAGAATATATATACCTGATTAGGATGTTATAAGAATACACAATGCACTTTATAGAATGTTAATTATAAACAGAACACATTAATTTACAAAAGTTTCTTGCAGTGTATATTTATTCATTACTTGACTTTCCTAACACTGCAGCTCGGGTTGCTAAAGCCCCCGGTGGGGGCAGGAGATCCCTGCCCCCATGTCCTGTTGTCTGCTGACAGTGAAGCGGCATTGGGAGTAAAGTTAAAAAGAAAGCTAAGACCTTATCTACTTACAAGAAGTTCTTACTATAGAATTCCTGGTGATTCCTAGAGCTAGCCAGAAGTAACGAAGTATAGCTCTAGGAATTGTCAGAAACTCTCCCAGTGATTCCCAGAGCTACCCTATGGTAAGAACTTACTGTAAGTAGATGAGGCCTTAGTTTTAATTTTTCTCCCAGGATGCTGCCCTCAAAAAACAGGATCACAAAACCATGGGGAAAATCGGGTGAAGCCACGGGTGCGGCCACGCGGCTTCGAGTGGGAAATTGCCCAATAGAAGCGGGGCAAAGGGGGGCATGACCACGGCACAGTTCTTGTGTGAAATCGGTCATAGAGTTTTGCCCCAGAACTACAGTGTCACCCCCTAGATGGCAGCGGCGTGATGACATCACTTCTGGGTGACATCATCGCATCACGCACGCAAAGCACACGCAACAGAAGATCCCAGAAAGGACCAAGGATCCCCCTGCTGGCTGCCAGGTAGGACTCGGCAACCCTTGTGGCCACTGTGTGAAATAGGACTAGATGGATGATTGGAGAAATCAACCAGGCATTGCCAGTATCATCAGGGGTACCAAAAGTTGTGACAGATGTATGGGTGTAAACCATAGTATTGCTCAGGGGTCGTTTCGTAGAAAAAGAGCTAGGGGAACTCATTAGCATAACTCATTAGCATATGCCACACCCCCTGACCTCACCGGAAGTTTGTCATAAGGCCACACCCCCTGACATCACCGGAAGTGTGTCATAAGGCCACACACCCCGGAAGCAAGTTACCCTCTCTCTTCTCCTGCCTCCTCCTGGCTGAATGAGGGCTGGAAGCGGGGCGGCCGGAAGCAGGGGGCAGTGCTTCGTCATGTGCCTCGCCCCCCGTACCTCACCCAGGGGAACTGCATTCCCCCGCGATCCCACAAAAAATGACCTCTGGTATTGCTGTAGTCAGTGTTGTGGGGCACAAGTTGCAACATCTTGATCTCTGCTGATCTACTTGGTTCAAGACTTGCCATTTTACTCATTATTTGGTTTTAAAAGTTTAAAAGTTTCCTGATGGGGAGATAGTCACCATAACAAGGTCAGCTGGCTCCTGTTCTGTGGGGATGACCAATTTGCCCAGTTGCTTAGCAGATAAAAATCTAAAATTGTCACAATGTATGTATGCATATAGGTATGTATGCATGTGATGTAGAAAATTTTGAAGCCACCTTTCCTGACCTGCTTGAGGTAGCTCCATAAACCAACTGAGACAATAAAAAGAGTCAATAAAACAAGTTGAGCCAATAAAAATCAATAAATAAAAGCAACTCAGTGGGGGGGAAAGCCTGTCCATAAAAGCAAGACAAGCCAATACAAACAAGCCAGGGTATCAAAGCACATAAGAGCAGTCTAAAACGGCAGTGATAAAATGGTCTTCACGCTAAGAGCAAACCATTGTGTGTGTGGGCACAGTGCCATCAAGCCGCAGTCAACTTATGGTGACCCCAGCAAGGGGCTTTCAAGGCCAGTGACAAGCAGAGGTGGGTTGTCCTTGCCTTCCTCTGCAGAGTCTTCCTTGGTGGCCTCTCTTCCAAGTATTGACCCTGCTTAGCTTCTGAGATCTTACAAAATTGGGTTATACCATGCCACCTTCCCTTCAAAGAGCAAACTCTTAACTTCAAAGAGCTCCCCGCCGCTCCGCTGTTTTTCATGAAGAGCAGAAAGCAGGGTTGCTCTTCATGTACCACCATGAACTGCATCAAAATTTGTGGAAGTTTGTGGCAGCTCTTCAGCTTGTGAACACTGCTTCGCAAACCACAAATGGGCCAAAATTCATGACAAACTTTCGTTCGTTAGCTGTTTCATGCCCACCCTTACCATGGAGCCTGATCCTCCAGCCATAGGTCAAGATCCAGGAGCTCCATCAATCTGTGAAGTTGCTTCTTGATGGAGAGGCCAGCAACAGCCCCCTCCAGGACAATATGACTTCTCTGTCCTCAATCAGTTTTGACCTTGTCCATCCACACCACAGTCTTGACTGGACTGTGTTTCAGTTCATTGGCCCTCATCCTTCCTACCGCATTCTCCGAGCACCTGTTCAAGGCTTCCACAGACCCTCCTGACTCAGCTGTTAAGGAAGGGTGTCATCCACATATTGTTGGCACCAAACTTCTAGTGGCCCTGATCTGGATGGCCCAGGCTAGCCCAGTCTTGTCAAATCTCAGAAGCCAAGCAGGGTTGGCCCTGAGTATTACTTTGATGGGAGACCGCCAAGGAAGTCCAGGCTGCTATGCAAAGGCAGGCAATGGCAAACCATTGCTGTTCATCTCTAGCCTTAAAAACTCTATGGGTTTGCCATAAGTCAGTTGCAACTTGATGGCAATTTATAAACACACAATGCCATTATATGACTCTACTGTAGGCCCTATACAGCCAGTATCTCTCTAGGTTGCTACTCAGAGGCAAGCAATAGCTAACCACCTCTGTTGGGTATCTTTCCTTGAAACCCTATGGGGTTACCATAAGTCGTCTGCAACTTGATGGCACTTTCTACCCTAGTTTGGAGCCAAATACACATCTCCACAAGTGCAATGAGCCCTAGTGCTCACAGAAGGTATATATTCCTTAATCAAGGGTATTCCCCTGTGGATCCAGTTCCAGTCTTTACTTTACAAACCTCTTGAGGTGAGTTTAGTTTTATTAGCAGTATTTATTTACAAACAGGAATGGAACCCTGATGGCTGGAATAGAGTTTGAGAACATGCTCCAAAGATGGCTCTGACATCTTAATTCCCTTAGACTGAGCATGAAAGCTTATCATTAAAATGGTATTTCTCTTGCCATATTAGGTTCAGCTCTGTTTGACAATTGCCTCACTATGCTGAGGAAACATGGCCATTAATTTAGAGATAAGTAATTTCTCTGGGAATAAGATTTTGAAAGAGTATTTAGACTTATCAGTTATAGAAAGGTTTTTGTATATTTCAGTGGGGATTTTAATATTCACGGTGAGAGGCACTTTAACGGTCTCCTTCTGTTCCTCTTCATTCGATACACATTTCACTTAATGATGATATACAATAATATAGTTGGCTAGTTTATACAAATTAAGCAAAAATCTTATCTACAGACAGTGCATAGAACTTCCATTAAGAATCTACTGGGATTGGCCACAATACAGTTGTGGTTATCTGAGAAGTTAGGCATAATTAATCAAAGCTTGAATCAACTTAACAAAGGAGTACAGCCTTATGAGCCAATCTTATGGTGTCCTGCACAAAACAAACAACAAATCATCATAATGCTAGTCCAGAGATGAGGATGGATGGATGAAGAATATATACTGCTTATCACTCAACAATCCTCCCATGCTGTCATCTACTGGTTCTCAAACTGTGGGTCAGGAGCTAAAAGTGGGTCATGACCCTCTTGCCGAAGGGAGCAAGAAAATCAGGAGGAACAGGGCGAATTGGGAGGGGAGGCTTGACCACAAATTTGGGTTTCCCTGTGTATAATATGCAAATTGGCCCAGAAAATTGGCCACGAATACAGCTTACTACTCAGCAATACTGTATATTTATTGGTAAAATGAAAAATAAAATATAAGCATGTTCAGCATTAACTGATGTTGAGCTTCTTGAGTATTATGTCATGGAAGAGAAACTTGGCATGGAATTACTTTGCAAGTAAGTCTTGTAAAGTCTAGGTCCCCTCTCGAAAAGTTTGAGGACTGCTTCTCTAACCCCAGCCAAACTATTTAATATGTGGCCAGACTTCTGAAATGTGCCAACAGAACATTCTTTTAACCAGCTGTTTAGCACATGAATATCACCAGTGCTTATCATCTATATACATCCGTGTTGCTCTGCAAACATTAACTAATCAGCAAAAACAAAAGTAATCAAAAGGACCAGCACTCTCTGGCTACTGTCCTACTTCACACATCTGTAATAACAAAAAAGTATGCTATGTCTCTGGATAGCAGAGGCACAGGAAGCATGGCTTTAACCAGCCAGGGCCAAGTGGGACTAAGCTAGATGGTGGAGCACTCACTGATTTGCAATGCTTTCTGCTCACTGGTTGCAAGTAGGGAGCTGGTAATTTAGCGACCACCCAGGAGCAGCCTTTTGTTACTGTCCATGGGGTTTTCTTGGCACACAATGCCATTATATGATATATAGAAGGTCAAAGAAGAAGGGGACAGCAAAGGATGAGATGGTTAGACAGTGTCACTGACGCAACAAACTTGAAATTGAGCAATCTTCAGAGGATGGCGTGATCTGGTCCATGGGGTCGCGAAGAGTCGAACTCGACTGTGAGACTGAACAACAACAACAGGAGCAGCATGGGGTGGTGTAAGATTCTGCAGTAACTCTCAGACGCGTTAAGTCCATTTATGGATTTTATTAGCAATCAGGAAAGTTGCAGGTGAATCAAAGGCTTTGACAGTAATGCCAGGCAATACAAGTTTAGCTCTTACGAGAACTTTGGTGCGGCCCACATTCATACGTCATGGTTACATGTGACAGAGACAGGTTAATAAAGTACAATTAAACTGTGAGAATGTTTATCTAACAGACTTCCTGCAAGGCCAATAGACATGATGAGAACCGAACAATCTCCTGGCCATTGTGGAGGAGGTTTCTCATAAAAGTTACCAAGTGCACTATTTATGATAGACAACCAAGCCTGTTTCAACTACCCCTCATCCTAGGAATGTCAGAGGAGGACTTTATATAATAGTTGATTCATAGCTAGCAGATGTTACAATCAGCATGAGAACAATAGCCAGTGTGAGAATACAGAGATAAAACGAATGGGATAATATGCAAGCAAGCAGGGCATTAATCTATGTACATCAGAACACCAGTGATTATACAGACTGACACCAAATCCTAGGTCCGATTCTGACATGCCGCCTCCCAAAGACCCTTCAAGCCAACCCACCTACCCACCACCAGGTTTATCAGGGTACATCCGATGGAACTTTCGGATTAAATTAGGGACATGCACATGGTGGGAGACCACCCATTTGTTTTCTTCAGGACCAAAGTCCTTCCACTGAACCAAATACTGCAACCGGCCATGACACACACGGGAATCCAAAATAGATTTAACCACATGGTGGAGTTCCCTACCCTTCAGAAGGGGAGGAGGAGGAGCTGCCGGTTCCACGGTGAGACCCCTGGATCTCGCTTTAATAACCTAAAGTAAAACACAGGATGATGATGACATAGCGTTTTAGGGAGATCAAGTTCCACAGCCACTTTATTAATCACCCTCAGCACCTTAAACGGTCCCACATACTTCCACCCCAATTTCCTGTGGGGTTGAAGTCCTTTGAGGTGTTTGGTGGAAACATACACAGAGTCACCTGGTTTCAGTTCCCATTTAGGGCTACGTTTTCCATCTGCATGTTTTTTATAATCTCTCTTTGCCTTGCCTTCTGAGCAGCAACCTGGCTGCCTTGGCATCAGCAGTGTCTTGATTTTTTTCTTTGCCAGCAGCCTAACCATTCATGAACCAGCCCAACCACCTCTCCACTCCTGGCTTCCATTTGCTGCCTAACCGTGGCCTGCTCTGTTCACTGTTGCCATGATTAATGGCCACTGATTTGGCTTCATCATGATGATAACTCTGCCTTGTTCTTTGAATTAATGACCGTAGGATGGATCTCTCAGGCCTGACTTACATCTCAGCCTTGAGATGGTGTTCAACCAGCCACCCAGCTGGGCTCCTCACCGTCTCAAGGGTTGCTTACAATTATTCTTAATTCTGATCTCTGGCTGTGAATTTCAAGTGAGCCAGGTATCCATTTGTACCTTCTATTGTTGTAAATGGCTATCCGAAATGCAGGCGTGGATAGAGGTGGTTTTGTATGCTACTTATTTGGAGGAAAAAATACCCATCAACACCTTTGTTTGACCAACAATATGTGCTCAATTAATATATTCATTGCACTCAACATTATCAGCCATATTATCAGCCTATCTTCTAATATGATCTGTGTCACTATATGCCAGCTCAGGTTGCCCCTCTGTAAGAGAAAAAAAAATTGGCCATCAAACCACAGCCAACTTATGATGATCCTGTAGGATTTTCAAGGCAATAAATGTTCCAAGGTGGTTTGCCATTGCCTGCTTCTGCATAGCAACCCTGGACTTCCTTGGTGGTCTCCCATCCAAATACTGACCAGGGCTGACCCCGGTTAGCTTCTGACATCTAATGAGATCAGGCTAGCCTGGGCTATCCAGGGCAGGGATTCTAAGAGAATACACAAATAAAAATCAGATGTTAGAGTGGGTTCTGACCAATCCCACCACTCTCCAGAGCAAAGTTTGGAAGGTTTCTTTTACTCCTAAGGAGTGTTCTGCCTACATAAGTGCCTCTTCCTCCAATAGGAGAGCCACGTCAGTCAGAAAAGAGCTCTTTAGACTCCTTGGATGATATTTGGATCCATCCCATTCAATCTGGGAATGCTGAAAAACCAGTGGGGCAGTGCAACCACCTCCATGGAATCCGATGATAGATTTAAAGGTTGCAATACTTCAGGAAAAGAGTTTCAAAAGGAGAATCCATTGAGAAGCTACTGAGCTGAAATTCATATGCAGATGTGACACTATTTGGACTCAACAGGATTTGGAGTCAACAAGAACTGGGAGCGGATAATACTACAAAAAAGCAATTTCCCCTCTTTAAAGGTAAAGGACGTGCGCATGCGAGGTCGACGTACTCTAAGCCCAGAGTACTGCCCAGAGCCAGGACCCTGTTAGCAGCCGGTAATTGGCTAATAAGCAGAACGGGCTGTTTAGGTGGCTCTCTCAGATCCACAATTCGTGCTGGCAACTAGTCTCTTGGACGACTCACTGCACCCCGGATCTTGCGTTCCTGTCTCTTGGTTTTCGTACTGACTTCCCGGCTCCTGACTCTGGTTTGTGTGATGTCGTTTCTCTCCGGCTCCCCGACTACGGACTGTGTACCCTGACTTCTGACTAATGGCTTTCGGCTTCTGAACTCTTTGATACAACCTCTGGTAACCCTAGGCTACGTTTTGACTTGGTGTTTTGCACTTTGCTCACTTTACTCTGTCTCCTCTGGTACCTGGACCTCGGACTGTGTTTTGATCTTCCATGCCCTGCCTGGCCCACCAGCGCAATCGTGACAGTTGGCAGCCTTCTCTGTGGTGCAGCCCACTGAGCTATCACCCTGATGAAGCGCCAGCCTTGCAGCTGAGGGAGAGGGGCAGCGAGGGGCAGTGAAGGTGAGTGCTTCCCCTGCTTTCCACCTCGCTAGGTCTGCCTCCTTCTCCCCCGTTGAGGGGTTGCCACTCTCTCAGCGGAGTGTCCATCCCCTTCGCCAGCTCCCTCCAGACTGAGGGCAAGACGCTGGCTGCCAGCTCTGTGGATGGGGCTGAGGCAACACAGTGAGGCAATGCAGGCAGGGGATTGGCAAACTTTCAGAGTGGCAGCTGAGGGAGCCAAAGGCTGTGGGAGCGTGTGGAACATTGAGGAAAGTGGGATACAAAAACTCTTTTATATATAAGGAGAGATATCTGCTGACTGAATGGAACATATCTAATGAAGTAAGCTGGCACAAAAACATGCTTCATCACTGGCCTATTCAGACTCCTATTTGTTTGCAAGCTCCAAGGAGGACCCTGTAACTTTTTTAAAAAGATCATTTGTCCAATGAAGATGAATAAAACAATCCATTAATCAGAAGAAAAGGAGACATCTTCGAACGTCTCAATCCTGCTACAGTGGGGAGCAAAGGAAGATACATGGCTTGTGTCTCTAGCATTCTGTCCTCCCTGCCTAACTTTCAAAGCCAAGCATGTTCTCACACAGCCACCTGGGAACTGTAGTTCCATCCAGTTACTTCTGAGCATACGTTAGTTAGCATGATGAATGCTGTGATTGATGAATGCCACTGATTGCATATGCACAAAAGCAGCACATAGTTGACTATAAATGGTTCACAGCCTGCCCGTGAGGACCCTGGATCATACATGATGCAAGCAAGCCAGTGGACTGTGAACATGCATCAATTTGGCTACTGGGTTGGCCACTATGCTGAATGCCATTACTACACAGATGCAAAACTACTCCAAAAATGCTTGTGCACAGATTCCGAAGGTGATTCAACTGAACTCAAAATGGGCCTTGGGAACAAATTGAGTTCCAATGTCGATTGCCATTTCTCCAACATTCTCAGAATCCCTGCGCCAAATCACAACGTGCTTGTCTTTAAGTGCCATGTTGCTTTAGGCTTAATGCTGCAGATATCCTAATAGCTCTGGTGAACTGTTCGGCACCAGGATCTTCCTCCTGTTGGCAGCTACAAGCACACCCATGCACACAACAACAACTCATGTTATTTAACCTACACCATTCGTTGAAAAAGACCACTTGAAAAAAATTCTTTCGCTGCCGCTGTCTGTAGCAGCCACGATCTTGGCAGGAGAACAGACAAAAACAGTAAACAGCATTTGCAGTTTGTTAAAACCTTGGCATGCGGCCAGCACAACTTCGGGGGCGAGCGCTATTTATTGCTCCATATATTTCATGCCATGGTCATTATCCCTTTTTAATTCTGTGCGACGTCGGAGCATTGGGGGATGAGTAGCTTTTAGCATAAGTTTTACATTTCCTTCCCCACATTATTTTTTTTGGAGTGCATTAGAGATCGCATGACATGGGGAACAAAACAGTGATCATGAAATAAACATAATCTTTACACTTTCCGATGCCTTCTAAACATTCGCTTGGGGGAAAAAAAGAGCTGCACGGATGTCAGCACAATTTAAGATCTTCGCGGCGGAACTCTCCCGCTAATCCATTTGTTTTGAATTAATCTCCTGAGATAAAGGAAGAATAGAGCAAGCAGGTAAATGGGAAGGAGGGCCGTTAATTCCTATAAGCTCGTAAATTAGTTATGGGAAGTCAAGTTGCCAGAAGATGCTGTGCATGATCCGTAATTAAATATCTCTCTTTTTTAAACCAAAGAAAGCATCTGTAATGTGCCAACCAAAAAAAGGATACAGGGATTGTTTTAGAAGGATATGCGCCCAATGAAATGGAGACTACTTTGAAGTGACAGAAAGGAGGAGATTTTGGAAATCACATTATCTCCCTTGGAAAAGAGAGAGCCCTCCTCCCCACCCCATCTCATTGAAATATAAGACATTTCCAGACAGGATAACAAAAAGAAAGCGAAAGGACAATGCATGTGGAGGAAGGTATATCTATGGATAAAACTGTGAAGGATTATAATGTAAGGAGACAGTTCGGAGCTGCAGATGGGAATACATTTTCGAATGAAAACATCTGGGCTCCCCCCCCTCCTTTGCTGGTGATTAAAGCTCATGAAAGAAATATAAACAGCCAATGAAAAGAATAAAGGGGAGGGGGAAATAAGCTGCACAATCAACGGTTGCGGAGAAGGATAAAGAACTCTGGGATTCTGCCAGTTAACTAAACGTTTGCTTGATTCGGATTGAAATGAACCCTTTGCGTTTCAGACAAAGACGGGCTTTATTTCTGGACAACAAAAGAGGGGAAGGAACAGTGCTGTGCGGCTCAGTTGCAATGTATTCTTCTCCTGCTGGTATGCAAGTTAGAAAAGTGTTGTCAGACTAAACTGGCACCAGAGTATACATCTGTACTGGCATGAACCACCATCTTCTTCTTCTTCTTCGAAACTCTGAAGCTCAGTGGCACCGTAAAGACTAATATCTGTACTGGCATTAACTACCTTCTTCTTCTTCTTCTTCTTCTTCTTCTTCTTCTTCTTCTTCTTCTTCTTCTTCTTCTTCTTCTTCTTCTTCTTCTTCTTCTTTCTGAAGCCCAGTGGCACCGTAAAGACTAATATCTGTACTGGCATTAACTACCTTCTTCTTCTTCTTCTTCTTCTTCTTCTTCTTCTTCTTCTTCTTCTTCACTCTGAAGCCCAGTGGCACCGTAAAGACTAATATCTGTACTGGCATTAACTACCTTCTTCTTCTTCTTCTTCTTCTTCTTCTTCTTCTTCTTCTTCTTCTTCTTCTTCTTCTTCTTCTTCTTCTCTCTGAAGCCCTGTGGCACTGTAAAGACTAATATCTGTACTGGCATTAACTACCTTCTTCTTCTTCTTCTTCTTCTTCTTCTTCTTCTTCTTCTTCTTCTTCTTCTTCACTCTGAAGCCCAGTGGCACCGTAAAGACTAATATCTGTACTGGCATTAACTACCTTCTTCTTCTTCTTCTTCTTCTTCTTCTTCTTCTTCTTCTTCTTCTTCTTCTTCACTCTGAAGCCCAGTGGCACCGTAAAGACTAATATCTGTACTGGCATTAACTACCTTCTTCTTCTTCTTCTTCTTCTTCTTCTTCTTCTTCTTCTTCTTCTTCTTCTTCTTCTTCTTCTTCTTCTCTCTGAAGCCCTGTGGCACTGTAAAGACTAATATCTGTACTGGCATTAACTACCATCTTCTTCTTCTTCTTCTTCTTCTTCGAAGCTCTGAAGCCCAGTGGCACCTTAAAGACTAACATTTATTCCGCTAGGAGTTTTTGTGTGTCAGAGTCTCAGAGGTCCCTTCTTCAGGTGCAATATTAGAAAGAACCCCCTTTATCTCAGTACAGAAGGGGAGGTGAGAAGAGGGTAAGATTCTCTGTGTGGGGACTTGAACTGCTTGGGTAGCATAATGGATAATGGGAAAGATCAGAGGGTCTGGCTCCACTCGCATGTGGTGAAAATAAACAAAAGTGTGATAAAGTAAGGTAAATAATGAATTAACTAATTAAGATCCTGCTTTACGGGGATGCATTAGTATAACAGCCACGGGGGGGGGGGAAAGCTAAACCACAGCACAGCATTCTCAGCATCAAGCCATAAAGGTATTTACTTATTTACTTACTTCATTTATACCCTGCCTTTCTCCACCACAGAGACCCAGAGCAGCTTATATCGTTTTCCACTCCTCCAATTTTACCAACACAACGACACTGTAAGATAGATAAGGCTAAGTGTGTGTGACTAGCCCAAGGTCATCCAGGAAGCTTCTGTGGCAAAGTGTGGATTTGAAGCTGGGTCTCCTAGACCATAGGTTGACACGAGTTACAATGGCTGCTCACCCAGTCAGAGCATCACAGTCAGCATTTGTATACAGTTTAAATCGGCAAGTGCAACCTATGCATAGTGCAACTTGGACCTCTTCTTAGAAGTGCCACGTCCTTTCCTACACTGGCTTCACATTTTTGGAGGTCCCTGGGCAAGATGTTCTGCACCGCTCCCCTGGCACTAAGTGTGCTGCCCCCTAATGCACGTGTACCTAGAGGAGGGAAAGTGTCATCAGCAGCCACTGTTGGTGATGGTCGTTTCAATGGAGCTGATGGGCTAAAAGGAACATGACAGAGATGCTCCACTCCCTTTTGTCATGTAGGCTGCGCATGACATGTAGGCTCTAGTCAACATTGGGTCCTCTGCTGGATTGTAAACCTTAATCCCAGCCCCACTCTCTCTTCCTTCCAGTTCGGCACTCAAGTTCCCAGAATATCTAATCTATCTGCAGCTTCTGGTAGAACAAAGTCTGCCTAGAATAGTTATCTTCCAATGCCATGTTAAACCTCATTGGTAGCTCATTACATTCAATAAAATGATATTTTTAGGCTATTCTCTGAGACCTCCCCCCTTCCCTTCAAATGTTTAATTAGGAAAAAAATAAAAACAATAATTTGGGGAGGGGAGCTTAAATGAATAAGCAAAAAGAAATGCTACAGGGAAATGCCGTTTAGCATGGTTAAAAATGTGCACATAAAACGATGAGTCATTTTGACTCAGCACTAGAACTTGTCTGCCTCTGACTGTTGAAAAGAAAAGCAGCTGTGGTGCACAAAAATGATAAATATAAAGACTTTCTTGTTAATCCGAATTTCAACTTCTGGGAACAGGATGCAGGTGTGTGCCACCTGGCCCGAGCATTCGCCCTCCCTATTCAGCAGATAATTCAAAGCCTGAACACGACCAGAGACAGGAACCAAAGGGCAACCAGCAAGGGGATCTTGATGTTGAGCCTGTGAGTCACAGTTGTGACCTTGTGTGAGTCGGGGTTAGGGTAGCCAACGTCCATGTGGGGCCTGGAGATCCTCAGGAACCATAACTGATCTCCGAGCTACAGAGATCAGTTCCCCAGGAGGAAATGGAAACTTTCGAGGATGGACTTTATTTATTTATTTGATTTATACCCCACCCTCCCCACCGGAGCAGGCTCGGGGCATTTATGGCATCGGCAGCCACTGAGGTCCCTCCCTTCTCCAAATCCTACCATCCCCAGGCTCCACCCCCACCCCAAATCTCCAGGAATTTCCCAACGCAGAGCTGGAAACCCAATTCATGGTAGAACCATCATTCAGGGATGACTTTGCGGTGTATCGCCTCCTTTAAGGTGGTCTGGGGGAGGGGTCTGTTTCTAAAATATATTTTGTCTTCTGCACTTTGTTCAGAAGGTCCTTTGGCTTCCCAGAGTGGGAGAAAAGCAGGATAAAAAATATTTAAATAACTGAAACATAACATTCCCAGGACATCCCAGGTCATACGAACATAAGAAGAGCCCTGCTGGATCAGACCAGTGTTCCATCCAGTCCAACATACTGTCTCACACAGCAGCCAACTCATTGCCCTGGAGGGCCAACAAACAGGACACATATGCTAAAGGTCTTTCCCTGATACTGCCTCCTAGCACTGGCATTCAGAGTTCTGCTGCCTCTGTAGTTCCCTTCAGTCCTAATTGTTAGTGGCCATTGATGGAATTCTCCATGGATCTGTCTAACTTCCTTTTAAAGCCATCTATTCTCATAACCATCACTATGTCCACTGATAGAGAATTCCAGAGTAAAGAAAGTCACGTGATTCCTTTTCAGTCTCCCCCTCCCCACATTTGGTCACACTTTTGCCCCAATGCCACACTGGCTTCTAAGTGCGCCAGCCTGGTGACAGAAAAAGTTCTTGTGCAGGGTTCATTTCACAAGTTGGGGTTCATGCTGGGCTGTACATTTCTCAATATCAGAAGCTGCCTACGAAGCTGCCCAACATGTACATATAGGAGAACTTCAGGGCTGTAATAACCACTGCAT
Organism: Gekko japonicus; assembly: GCF_001447785.1. NCBI lineage: Eukaryota > Metazoa > Chordata > Lepidosauria > Squamata > Gekkonidae > Gekko > Gekko japonicus. Next base: position 154,338 of record NW_015177072.1, read on the forward strand.
AAAATACAGAGGCGGTTATTCAGTGTCAATAGGATGCTACTTTTGGGATACGTGGCAAGAGATTTAGTTTAGGCTACAAAGAGAGTCAGTATGACACAAATTGGATTTAGCAACCAGTTTCATAGGAATTTATGGGAACAATAAAGCAGGTGGAGTCCTCTGTGATAGTTTTAGAGGATTGAAACAAGGGAATTTCAAGGCAAAAGCCATATAAAACATGCGCTGAGAAGCACAAAGTTCACAAGAAAACAACAGAAATATCTGCACATTCTGATGGGAACTGCAGGCACTTTGGTGAAGCATTTTTCTTAAAGGCATTTATAGAGTCTTGTAACATGACCAGCTACTTCAGTGGACATTTTGCATAAGGAAATTGTCTCCTAAATTACGTTCCCCTTCCTTGCAATCCTGAGCTTAGCTTTAACAACAGTCTTCCACATATTAAAATATGCCATTTGGTGGTTCTGGGTAAAGTATATCCACCACTGGTTGATGTTATTGAGTTACATTTTTATTGATGCTCAACATTCTACATACTGGTGGGGAAGGATGGCCTCTAGGGAGTGGGGAAGTCGCTTGATCCAAAACTAGTCCTGTTTGGCTAGTCCTTTGGGACAATGTATTTCCCCAGATTGGAATGTATGTCCTCCACCTACAATCATAATGCACCTAGCAAGCTGGCTAAGGTTACCAGCCCCAAAGTGGGGCCTGGTGTTCTCCCAGAATTATCTGGTCTCCAGACTACAAAGATCAGTTCACTTGGAAGAAAAAGCACCTTTGGTAGGTGAACTCTATGGTGTACCATAATGTCTAGGTGAAACAGCAGTCCTAGAATGATCTCACATCCCCATTGAGCTCTGAGCCCTCACCCAACCCTGCCCTGCCCAGGTACCAGTCCCAAATCTCCAGGAATTTCCCAAGCTAGAGCTGGCAACCCTAAAACTAACTGGAAGCAAGCTGAGCCACAGTGTCACAGAGATGTGGGAACAATTTAGGGAGGCCAGTTGGCTGGTGGGGGAAAGATACTGGGGAAATGGGGGGGGGGGAGAATAAGCATCATGACAACAACCTGATGTCACTTTCAGTATGACCCGGAAGTGACAGCATTACATTAGCATTTGCCCAAAATGTTACAGTTAAACTATAAAGTCTGGAGCAAAAGCTACAGCATCACCCACCACCCAAAAGTGACATCACAACATCATAGGTGAGGCGCCTCCATGATAAGTCTCCTGCAGGTTGCCAGCCTCAGTCTTGTGCTGGTTGCCTGGCAGTCCTAGCACGTCCAAAGTTTAAATTGGATCGAGAGTGACATTATGCATGCAGTTGATGGAGCTGAGAGACCAAGTGGTAACGCTGGACTCAAAATACTTGGTTTCCATTCAGCTTATAAAAGTGGTTCACTGGACACCTGTAGCCTGCTTAAATGTTCCCTATTACACCTGTCTTGCAGAGTTGTTGTGAGGAGCATCATGGGGCAACACCCTATGCACTTTTGAGCTCATTGGAGTAAGTGTGAGATAGATAAGTGACAAATAAATGCTACCAGAGCAATGTCAAACTGAACTATGAGAAAAACTGCTAATAGCAACTTTTGCATCACTTTGGTGGTGGAAGTATTGGGCATGATGAATCCAATTATGCTAGTCATAATACAGCCTTGGTAGAAGTTAACAGTTTTCTCACACACTAGGAATTCATATAAAGCTGAATGATATTATTTATCTATTTATATCCATTTTTATCCTACCCTGCCTGTAAGGGGCTCCAAGCAGTGTACGTGCTTCTCCACTCCCATATTATGTCCTCACAACAACCGTATTGACTCAGAGCCTTGGTCTGTCTAGCTCAGTTTTGTCTGCTGTATCTGGACATTGCTTTAGAGCAGGGCAGCCCTCAACACGGTGCCCACGAGCACCTTTCCAGGCACCTGCCAGATGTTTTTAGGAAATGGGTGGGGCCAGGTAGGGCTCTTGCCCAGTAGTAGGGCTTCTGATTGGCCATTGGAGATCTGATTGGCTGTACAGATGGAAATAACATCACAGCTGTCTCTCTCTGACTCCTCTTCCCTGGTGTGTTTTTGAAATTTACTCCTCTTGTCCCCTGCACTTGGACCTCTTCTGTGTGTGGTTCATGGCAAGTGGTGATTTGAACCTTGTTGTGTCCGCTGACCGCCACCAGGGCCAGCGAATACCCCAGAGCTTGACTCTGGAAGAACAATGGGGACTAGGCTCCTGGTCTCTCCCCTGGGGAACCAATGGGACCGTGGCAGGAGATTTAAACCCACCAATGGGACCTAGGGGTGTGTCCCCAAGTGTGTATATAGTTGGCCAGCCGGCCGTTAGTCTTTGTCTTTGTTGTGTACCAGTAAACCATGCTGATCACTACATCAGTCTCAGCGGTTTCTTCATGTGTTTAACCCACTACACTTCAAACCTAGGTCTCCCCACTAAGAGAGACTTTCTGCAGCATTCATTGAACAAATTGGATAAATATTTTGGTATTTGGCAACCTTGTGCTTGGAAATATCTGTTGCACTCCCTGAGGAAGACACTGAAACAGGAGTATATCTGGGCCTCTGTTGGAGGAAGACTGAGCACTTATTCAAAATAGACTTAACAGAGTCCTCCCTCTTAAAACTTTTGTATAATTAAGAAGGACTGATATTAATAAAGGGGTTGTGCAATATGTTTGGTGATACATTAAGAGATGATACTTAGATATTTTGATATATGTTTCTTTCTATGTATTAAGGCTTATAAAATAAATAATATATGGTGAATAAATTGTAAAAATATAAAACAAAAATATATATAAACATTATTTGAGATATTTTATAATCGTCTGTAGCATGGTATTTGCTGTTTTTAGGTACCCCACTATGGTAGGAGGCTTCCCGCTGGCAGCCCTTATTGCCCACCACTGCTTGGAGCTGCAATGGGAGAAAAATTTCAAAAAACACTGGCATGATATCACTTCCAGATTTTCCTTGGTAGTGATCTCAGGTAGCTCTAGGAATCGCTACCCAATGTAACTTCTGAGTTTTCCTGGAAGTGATGCCATTGTTCATGCACCACCTTGTGCTCCCCATATCCCCAACCCTAAGCTCCTGCCAATGGTCAGGCACAGCAGGGCAAGCCTACCTGAGGGTTATCATGTGACCTAGTCAAAGGTCAGTGGGTCATTATAGAGGGAGGCTTGTGTGTGGTCATGGGCAGACTGGATAAGGCTGCACTTCTTTATACAAACCCTCTTGGGCCAGGGAAGGGTTCTAACTCTTGATGCTGGGCTTAAACATTTGGTCGAGGCAACATGCAGCAATGGGCAACAAAGCTCATTTTGATGCCACTTTCTGTACAAAGACCTGGGGAAGTCACAAGGAACTCTCCCCAGCCAGGGTCACAACTCTCAATATGAACTCTGTAGTTTCCAAAAATGCAAGATCTGTGTAGCAATAAGCAAACATTTCCTCTTTTATTTACACATATTTATTTCTATTTCTGCCAAAGTTTCTGTTTGTCACTGTTAGGTTTTTAGGTGTGTTAGGGTAAAGTAGTGCAATCGCTCAGGAATCTGCTGAGGGCTGTCTTGAATGAACCCAGCAAACAAAAAAAAGGAACCCTAGGCTTACCAAAGACCTTCACAACAGCCTGCCTAGCCAGCTTAACCCAGAGCCATAATTAAAGCCCAGAATGAAACCCTTTCAGATTCTGGTACCCTGGAACTAATATAAAACATAAAATAGACTTCTGAATATTGCAGTTCATATCTCATGTGCATGTTGTATGGTTTTGATACGTAATTCATACAATATTTATATGTTAAATATAGGTCTTTTATACCTATTCTATGCATCTAATGTATAATACTGATTTACTAACACACATTACAAAAAGCATATGTTCTACAGGGAAAGAATTCAGTGCAAGGAAACAGAAAATGACAAGGAGATAAAGAATGATGCGTTTGATTTGCACAAGGAAGAAGCAACTCTGAAATGGGAATTAGGGGGTTGAAATAACTAAGGTGAGAAATCTGAAATCATCTCTAGACTTCTGCTGTGTGAGAGGTTCTTTTTTTTTTTTTTAAAAAAACACACCTTGTAATGTTTTTCATCAGAAAAGATTACTCTGGTCTTCAAGGCACTAACAGAACTGTACCTGTGGATGGTTATCTGAAGGAATTTAATACATGATTAAGCTGAGATATTAGCATGGGTATGCGAAGACACACAAGGTAAGTTGAATTGCTCGATTTGCCTAAACCATTTTTAGAAATACGTATCCCAGAGAGAAAGGATGTGCTGGGATTTCAAAGCATCCCTCCCAGGCTGCTTGTAGGTAAGAGAGAAAAGAGAGGTTGGTAGTGTAATACATGAGTCACGCTCATCCGTCTGCTGATTGCAGAACTAAAAATTACTCATGCTCAACATCTGTCAGTTTAGTGTAAAGTACAAAGCAAGGAAATAAGCATATCTTGAAGGCTGATGGAGAAATTGAGGAAGATGGGACGATCATCAACGTCAAAGACGGCAGCCATTGAAATAATAAGCAGAGGCCTCCACTTTTGGCCAGAGAAATATAAGGAGAATGTTTAATAAGAAATCATGTAGTGGCATGGATAGGGTTGCCAGGCAACCAGCGGGAGGGCAGAAGGAGGGGATACAGGGGGGTGCAATGTCTGTGACATCGCTGACATTGCTATATTACTTCTGGGTTCTGCCAGAACAGGTAGACAACAAGTAGCTCTAAGAATTTCCGGACAACAGGTAGTTCTAAGAATTTCCGGAAACACTATGGTTTTATCATAAAGTTTCCACTGATTCCTGGAGCTACCCATTGTAACTTCTGAGTTGTACACTGAAGCGATGCTGTGACATTGGTGATATGATTTTTTTTTCTCCCAGGTAACAGAGCTTGTAGCAGGCCTAGCCATGGACCCAATAAAGTAGAAAAAAGAGCTGAATGTTAAGAAGTAGAAATTTGGCACAAAGATGATACTTTGGTGGCTCATCAAACAAATTCCATGGGGCTCAGTGCACATTGGCTCAGTTCAAACATGGTACAAAGCCATGGTTTATTTTTACTGTGATCAGTTTCTGAAACCAGGACTTAGTTCATGGACAATCACTCATGTCTTGGCTTGTCTTGGCAAATGCTGGCTTCATTTCCTCCTTTCTGTTGACTATAGGGACCAATTGGCCATTAATGCCACCAGGGAAAGCACTGGTGGGCCAATGGCCGGGGGGGGGTGAAGTCCCACGTAAAGTAGACAGGAGGTGGGGTTCTCAACACAGCAACTCTTGGGAAATGCAAGGAGATTGGGGGAGGGGGCTCTGCCAGGGGAGGGTGGCGTTTAAGGAGGACATGTTGGTAAAGACCATGGAGACTAGGGGAAATCCCTCAAGTGTCACCGTGTAGAGGCCATTTTTCCTCCCTTCCTTTCCTCCATTCTTTGTGGGTGGTAAATTGGGTCTGGAGGCTGTTCATTCCCCAGCCCAAGTGGGTAAATGGGAGGCCTTGCGGAAGCCTCTGCAAGTCCAAAGCCCCTCTGAGTGGGTGAGAGTTGCAGCTGCCATCATCCAGAGTCCCCCGCCCCACAGAAGCCAGTGTCCCCTGTCCTGTACAAGGCAGGCAGGAGAGAGCTGCTGCAAGGTGTTTCCCCCCACCCACCATGCAAAATGCAGAAGCTGTGGTGAGCCTGCTCCTTTCCTTCTCTCCTGCCTCCACTGGGGGGACAGGGCCATGGTACGATACTTACCAGGGCCATCTTTGCCTGCCAGTTTCCCCCTGGTTGACTAGGGGAGCATTGCCAGACAACAACCCACACAAAACCATACTTAAAACTAACGTTGGTTAGTTAAAGACTTCAGATCCTGATTCGACAGACCCCAGCTAATCACAGTTAGTGGAGCAGCCCACACTCCGACAGTGACCGTAATCATAGCTGGTTTAACCGAACCCTGGTTTTGAGCAATGTTTGAACTGAACCATCGACTTGCAGTTCAAAAAGGGAAGACTGAGGAGGAGGCATGACACATGAACTTGTTCACACAGTGCCAACCTCTGCTTAGCCAAAATAACTCCCCGTTCTCACTCACTGAAAACTGTTGGGAAGTTGAAAGTCTCCGTTTGGGGATAGGGATGCCACCCTCCAGGTGGGACCTGGGGATCCCTCAAAATTACAGCTTACCTCAAGATTACAGAGATCAGTTCGCCTGGAGAACATGGGTGCTTTGGTGGGTGGACTCTATGGCTTTGTACCCTACTGGGTGTGACAGCCACTTTAGTGTAGTGGTTAAGTGCGCAAACTCTAATCTGGGAGAACCACGTTTGATTCCCCACTCCTCCACTTGCACCTGCTGGATGACCTTGGACAAGCCGTAGTTCTGACACAGCTGTTCTGGGAAAAGAGCAGTTTCTGCAAGAGGTCTCTCAGCCCCCCCCCCACCTCTTCTTCTTCTTCTTCTTCTTCTTCTTCTTCTCCTCTTCCTCTACTGAGGTCCCTGTCCTCCTCAGGCTCCATCCCTATATCTCCAGGAGTTTCCCAGTCTGGATCAAAGCCAGTTTGGTGTAGTGGTTAAGTGCACGGACTCTAATCTGGGAGAACCAGATTTGATTCCCCACTCCTCCACTTGCACCTGGCTGGGTGACCTTGGGCAAGCCATAATTCTGACACAGCTGTCCTTGAAAAAGAGCAGTTTCTGTCAGAGCTCTCTCAGTCCCACCTACCTCACAGGGTGTCTGTTGTGGGGAGGGGAAGGGAAAGGAGATTGTAAACCGCTCTGAGACTCCTTTGGGTAGTGAAGGGCGGGGTATAAATCCAATCTCTTCTTCTCTTCGTCTACTGAGGTCCCTGTCCTCCTCAGGCTCCATCCCTATATCTCCAGGAGTTTCCCAGTCTGGATCTGGCAACCCTATGCCCCTAGCCACCTGTGGGGACCTGGCAACCCTAACCCGAATGGCATAATGGAACCCTCTATAGCTGTTCTTATATTCAAATTGCAATACAAAGAACATCTTGGGCCATTTTGCAAAGGCCAGAGTTGATCTAAACTATTTTCCTGGTAGTTAACTATGATTTATCTCAGCCTCCTGAAGGGGTCGCTGCACCCTGTCTCTGAGCAATTCAACACTGTGCTCTTACAAAGCGTTTCTCACAAAGCCTTCCCTTCTAACAAGGCCGATGTCATTTTTTTTCCCCAACAAAGCCTGACTTTTGCAAATACCACAGACCGGATTTCTACTTTCAAAATAACCTCAAGGAAGTCAGCTATGAAGTCAGTCGAACTAAATCATGAAAGCTTTCGGAAGAAGTTTTTCCCCTCTCTCTCTCCCCCAAAGACTCACAACCACTACATTCTGTGCTCCCGAAGAAACACTATTGCAAGATTCATTATATTTCTAGAAAGGGCACAGAAAGGGTCTGGGATTACACTATTTGTATGATTGTCCAGAGAAACAGGAATTTTTTTTTTATTTCACAGGGGATTTTGGGGGGGGGATATTTTTCTTTTAAAACTTTTTTTAGGGAATGAAATTTTAAAAGTTAGATTTCTCTTCAGCTTTACTGCCAGAGGATTCATATCACATGTGATTTTATCTCATTTTTAAGCTGTGATGATGAGGATTATAAATATACCGCCATCGTGCCGAACCTTGTTTACCTTGTGTGTACTTTTGAATTGAGGAGAAGAGGAGGAGATTGGATTTATACCCCACCCTTCATTCGGAGTCTCAGAGCGGTTTACAAACTCCTTTCCCTTCCCCTCCCCACAACAGACACCCTGTGAGGTAGGTGGGACTGAGAGAGCTCTTTCAAGGACTGCTCTTGAGAGAACAGCTCTGAAAGGACTTGTGATTGACCCAAGGTCACACCAGCAGGTGCATGTGGAGGAATGGGGAATCAAACCCGGTTCTCCCAGATTAGAGTCCGCGCACTTCACCACTACACCAACAAGTAGTCAATGCTGCCACAAAATGACTTCCAAAAGGGGTGGGATCAATCACAAAATGGCTGCCATGAGATCTGAGGCCAATCACAAGAAAATTTAGTCGATGAACAGGATAGGATCCTGCTCCCTCTTTGTGTAAGGGTACAGTTCTGAGAGTGAGAACCAGTGTGGTACAGTGGTTAGAGTGCTGGAACAGGATCTGGGTGATGCGGGTTCAAATCCCTATTCTGGTTTAGAAGCTCCCTGAGTGACCTTGAGCCAGTCACGCTATGTCAGCTTAACCTTCCTCACATTACAGCTCCTCTCCAGACTACAGAGATCAGTTCCCCTGGAGAAAATGGATGCTTTGGAGGGTGGACTCTATGGCATTGGACCCCACTGAGGTTCCTGTCCTCCCAAGGCTCCACCCCCAAAATCCCCAGCAGTTTTCCAACCTGGATCTGGCAACCTGATCTCCTCATCCCCTTTCAGTGGCCAGAGGGGGCCGGGCAACCCTACTCACAGGATAGTGGGTGATAAAATGAAGGAAAGGAGAGCAACAACGTAAGCTGTTATGGGTCCTCCAAAAAGCAGGATATAAGTATCTAAATAAATAAATAAATAATATTTCCCTCCAGAGTCAAAGTCGTCTAAGCCCACTGACTTCAGTGGGTGTAACTGTGCTTAGGATTAGTGGCGGAAAGTGCTGTCAAGTCTCAGCTGACTTACGGAGACCCCGTAGGGTTCTCAAGGCAAGAGACATTCAGAGGTGGTTTGCCATTGCCTGCCTCTGTGTCACGCCCCTGGTATTCCTTGGAGGCCTCCCATCCAAATACTTGCCAGGGCTGACCCTGCTTAGCTTCTGAGATCTGACAAGATCAGGCTAGCCTGGACTATCCAGGTTGGGGCATACTTAGGGTTGCACTGTAAAAAAAACATTTCAGATATTAGGAAGAACTTAGGAGTGAACTTCCTGACAGAGTGGTTCCTCAGTGGAACAGACTTCCTTGGGAAGTGGTGGGCTCTCCTTCTTGGGAGGCTAGATGGCCATCTGACAGCAATGTGGATTCTGTGAACTTAGGCAGATCATGAGAGGGAGGGCAGGAAGGGTTGCCTCAGTGCTTCGTTCTTGTGGCCCTTTCTTACACGCCCAGGGAAATGCTGATTGCTACTTTGGGGTCAGGAAACAATCCTGGAAGTTTTTTTGTCATCTTCTGGGCGTGGAACAGCGGTCACTGCGGGTGTGGAGGGGGAGGTATTTGCAAATTTCCTGTATTGTGCAGAGGGTTGGACTAGATGACCCTGGAGGTCCCTTCCAACTCTATGATTCTGTATCGTGCAGCCTCTTCTTGGCCAGCTTTGAAATATTCAGTATTACTGGATTTCTGACATGAAGGTTAAAACATTCTCAGTCACCACAGGTGGAAGTAAAACCCTGCATGATGTACAGTACTTAAGAACCTGACCTCCAATTTTGCTCTCATAACTCTGGTAAATGTTATTAGTGCTTTTTAAAAATCGAGTCAGTTTATGATACATGCTCTTCCAGCAAGAGCTGTAAATAAAAATCCTAAGGATGTGAGGACAGATTGTAATTTATGTCCACCAAATTTCTAATTAATTTTACATTTAGCATCAATAGTGCGGAAAAAGGTGTAGTGGCATAGCCAGGCTAGCAAACAGAAAAGATTTATTAATCCTGGAAGTCTTTATGAAATCTATACCATTTTCTGTTTATTTTATTAATAATAAACAGACAAATCATCCATTTAATTTTGTATTCATCTCTCCGTATTAATTGCCTCCCAAAGTGACATTTAAGTTGTAAGAAACCTGCAGATCAGATAGCTTTTCTGAAACCATAAATACTACATATTGGGGTGGGGGGGTTAGCTTTAAAAAGTATGAAAAGGAGAAGCTTCCCATGCAATCTCACAATGCAATCCCCAGCGGCATTCTGGAATGTGTGTGATGCTCCCTCAAAATCCAGTCCAGTCAAAATACTGAGATCTCAAAGTTGTCCGCAGAGAAGACACAGACTTCTTGCAAAGGGGTCCCTCTGCCTCTGCTGGAATCCACCTCCACTCCCCCCCCCCCCCGCTTGAAAAAAACACCCGGCTTTATGTACTCCGGATAGGGTTGCCAGCTCTGGGTTGGGAAATACCTGGAGATTTTGGGGGTGGAGCCTGTGGGGAGTGAGGTTTGGGGCCTGGAGATCTCCCAGTATTTCAATTGATCGCCAGACAACAGAGATCAGTTCTTCTGGAGAAAATGGCTGCTTTGGAGGGGGGACTGCATGGCATTGTGCCCTCCTGAGGTCTCTCCCCTATCCAAATGCCACCTTCCCCAGGCTCCACTACCACCCACCCCCAAAAAAATCTCCTGGCATTTCCCCACCCAGATCTGGAAACCTTAGTTGGGTAGAATGCCGTAAAGTCCACCTTCCAAAGCGAGCATTTTCTCCAGTCGATCTGATTTCTGTCTCCTGGAGATCTGTTGTAATCCCAGGAGATCTCCAGCTACTACCTGGAGGTTGGCAACCCTAACTTCAACCCAGAAGAGGGGACATTTCATTTATTTTCAGAATTTGTATTCTGCCTTGCTACCCAGTCAGGGAAAACCAAGGAGCTTGCTGGGTGACCTTGGGCCGCTCACACTCTCACAGACCACCCTACCTTGTTGCTATGAGGAAGGGAGAATGATGTTCTAAGCTCTTTTGAGGTCCCCTGGGGGTCAAAAGCAAGACATAAATCAATAAATGCAAATGCATATATACCAGGAGTGCCAATCTCCAGGTGGGGCCTGGATGTTTCCTGGTATTACAACCAGAGGTCATTTCCTGTGGGAGCGCACAGGAGCTGAGCTCTGGCAGTAAAGAGCCCAGGGGGCGGGCACATGCAACAAGTCCCAACCCCTGCTCCCAGCAGCCCTCAGTTGGGCCACGAGGAGCAAGAAGCAACCAGGTAAGTTGCAGAGGCCCCCCCCGGCTCGCCTTCAGGTACAAGCTCTCCCTCCTCTCCTCTGTGCATCCCCCCCATAGCTAGCCATCCAAAACAGTCCAGTGGCACCTTTAAGAGCAAGTTTTATTCAGGTACAAGCTCTCCCTCCTCTGTGAGGGCAGATATGCATGTTCCCCCCTCCCCCAACAGCTAGCAATCCAAAACAGTCCAGTGGAGCCTGAGCGGTGGGTGTTGCCTTCTGACACACTTCCGGGGATGTCAGGGGGTGTGGCATATGCAAATGAGTTATGTTAATAAGTTATGCTAATGAGCTCTTGCACCTCCTTTTCTACGAAATGACCCCTGATTACAACTGATCTGCAGACTACAGGAATCAGTTCTCCTGGAGAAAATGGCTGCTTTGCGGGGAACTGTATGGCATTGGACTATGCTAAGGTCCCTCCCCAAACCCCACCCTCCAGGCTCCAACCCCCAAATTTCCAGGAATTTCCCAGTGCAGAGATGGAAACCCTGATATATAGATCTAGTAGCTTAGAGTACCACTAGATCCAGCCTACAGTTGGAGGCTCAGATCTCCTCTGTGGTTTTTTTATCAGCTCTGGCTGGTTCGCCAACTGCAGCTATTCCTCAGAAATGTGATCTGGCGACAATGATCCATGCTGTGATGATCACATTCAAGTTAGATTACTGTAATGCGCTCTATGCAAGGCTGTCTTTAAAATGGTCTGGAAACGCCAATTGGTCCAAAATGCAGCAGCCAGGCTACAGTCAGGGGTTGCTTACACAGACTGTAGTTTGAAGTTCTGGTTCTTACCTTCAAGGCTCTAATTGGCTTGGCAGGATACATGAAGCATTGTCTCCACCCATACTATCCAGACCACCAATGAAGATCTGCCTCTCAAGCCCTTCTCTCTGTGAGGTAAAGTAAAGGTAATGGTTTCCCTTGCTCGAAAGCCAGTCGAATCCGACTCTAGGGGGAGGTGCTCATCTCTGTTTCCAAGCCAAAGAGCCAGCACTGTCCAAAGACTTCTCCATGGTTATGTGGCTTGCATGACTAGACGCCAAAGTGCACAGAACATTGTTACCTTCCCACCGAAGCAGTACCTATTCATCTACTTGCAATCTCTTGCTTTCAAACTGCTAGGCTGGCAGGAGCTGGGGCCAGAGACTGGCTTTCACTCCGTCAGGTGGCACTAGGGTCTCGAACTGCAGAACTACAGACCTTCTAGTCTGCAGCTCAGCATCTTAACCTCTGACCACTGCAGCCCCTCTCTGTGAGGTAGGTAGTGACTAGAAACTGGGCATTTTCTGTTGTGGTACCTGGCCTCTGAAATGCCCTCCTCCTGAGCCGCGGCGCCGTTGCTCCCCGGCACGATCAGATGCCGGGGAGGAAGAGACGAATGGGAGGGGGAGGCTGCCGAACTGCACATGCTCGAGCATGTGCAGTACGGCCGGAGATGCGCCAGCGAACAGACGCGCCGGCGATCCCACGGCCGGCGGTGATGCGGCCTTTCGGAAAGAACCACCTAGGTAGGTGGTTCTTTTTTGCTGCGGGTTTTGACTGGGAGGGGCAGATTGGGGACGGGCTGGGAATGGGCGCAGCACGATTCCCAGATGTTGCTGCGGGATCGCGCCCGTTTGCTGCGGCCCCGATCCGTCCCTCTCCCGGCCCAAAATGGCTTGTATGAACACGGCCCCAGAATGCTAGCCTTTTCTTCTACCTAATAACAGCAATGACCATGATAAAGCAACACACACACACACCTTTTTCTTAAGTTTAGGAATCAACTGAAAGAGTCTCCCTTCTCATTCTGATTTTCCTAATCAAGCTTTAAGGTGGATTTTATCATTCAGGTGACCAGTTTCATTGAATAGCTATCAGGATCCTGATTGCTCCTTATCTGAATGTTCAAAGATAAATTGCAGGCAGGATTTTTTTTAAAAAAAACCCAAAAAACATTCTGCTATTGTTTAGGATCGCATGCACAGAAGAATTCTGAATGGGGATTCTGAACAGCTGAGAGAAAGACTGCCACGTTACTGCTGCTCCCAGATCCCAGCATGCTTTGGGATCTATCTCACAGCTGCCTCAATGCAGGCTGTCAACCAGGAAAGAAATAACAGAAAAGTTAGTTCAGTGTAGGAACATGGTGATCGGAATCAAACTTTGATTCAGTTGCTCTCTTAACATGGCTTCCTTTTATTGCTCTGTGAGGCCATTAAAGTGCTCTCTCTCTCTCTCTCTCTCTCTCACACACACACAATTCTTCAGGCCTAAGTTTTGCCCTAAGAGCTCCTTCTGTTGCAGAGATACAAAGGAAAAGAAGAAAAGTTGGTTCCCCCCCTCCCTTTCTCTACCCTAAAGAGTCTCAAAGTGGCTCAAAACCTCATCCCCTTCCTCTCCCCACAAGAGTCACCTTGTGAGGCAGGTGGGGCTGAGAGAATTCTGAAAGAACTGTGACTGGCCCAAGGTCACCCAGTTGGCTTCATGTGGAGGAGGAGTGGGGAATCAAACCCCAGTTCTCCAGATGAGAGGCTGCTGCTCTTAATGCCACACTGGCATTCGAACAGAAGGAGGTACAGATGGGGAGAGAGAGAGAGAGGAAGGAAGGAAGGAAGGAAGGAAGGAAGGAAGGAAGGAAGGAAGGAAGGAAGGAAGGAAGGACTTGGAGTTCAGAGAATCTGGTATGCATATTACTATGCATTGTTATTGATGTAATTGTTATATTGATGTAATACCATTCAATTGCCAATTAAAAAAAAACATCCTTCCCTACCAGGCATTGCAACAGCCAAGCTTCATGGGAGTCTGGGAGATTGCCAGGCCACCTCCCATTTCCCAGCTGTGCGGTGGACTCTGCTACCTCCAATGCCAGCAGTGGGGAGAACCCCCCAGCAGGGGCAACGCTGGCATGGTAAGTCTGGGCCACTTGGGTCCTTTTCCTTTTAAAACGTAAAGGGCTTCAAGTGGGGGCCAGGTCCCCCTGACCACTGGCTTTGACTCGGCACCTCTCTTCCCAAGGCCCCTCTTCCCAAGACAGGCTCAGGATAATCAAGGGGAGACAATAAGACAAGGAATCTCCTGCATATTCTCCAAACGATGAGCTTCACTTTCCATTCTGGGCTTTGGACCAGGGAGGTGTCATGAAAGACTCAACTCTACCAGGAAGCTCTAATAAAGTAGGGACAAAACTTTCATAACCTAGAATTCTCTCAGGACTTTCCCTTGGTAATAAACACTTGTCTTCGGGGGGAGGACACACGACATACCGCGTGTGCTCTCTTTCAGCCTAGTCTTGCTTATTCAAAAGGGAAAAAAAAGGTGTATTACTACAGTCATTTCTGTTTTCCCCGTTCCTCGGATCACCCGAATCTCCTGGGACCTCCAGACTCAAAGTTATTATTTCAAGTCACAGGCAGCAAAGGAAACAATAAGATTGCATGGTCACCCTACGGTCACGACAACATCATCTCTCTTGGGGAGGCCTCCGAAATTGGTGGCGTGCCTAAAGACGATCCAGCTACCTCCCCGTGGACAGGAATTGATCCTAATCCCTCCAGCAGTGAAATTTTGATTGCTCCTGCTGTAGTGATCACAGAAAATATAGAATTCCATAAATAACGGCATTTCTTCGGGGGGTGCATCTGGTTTTTCCCCCCTTGCTATTCTTTGAAATGTCTGCCAAAAAGGGGACTGAAAAAAACCCCCAACCTAGATTGCTTTCCTGGATAACTGATACTGAATAGGAGTTTTGCATAAATTTCTATAACTGTGCCACACCCACTGAGGGATTATAAGAACATAATAACGGCCTTAGTGAATCACAGCAAGGTTCGTCTAAGCTAGCGTTCCGGTCCCACCAGCAGCCAGTCAGAAGCTTCTAGGTGCTCACAGGGAAGGTATAAAAATAGTGGCTTCCCCTCATTGGTTGTCCAGGTCTCCTGTTCATATATGGTGCTTCTGTACATCAAAGTTCTGTTTAACCAAGTGGCTAAATATCACAATTGCTTTCCAAAAAGAATCCCCCCAAAGTCAATTTGAGCAGAGCTCTGTCCTGAGTGTGTAACAAGTGGTTCTTGTCTCTGCCACATGAGGGAAGAAAGGGATGGCCAAAGTGCAGCTTTTAAAAGCCGCACCTAAATAGGCATGTGGCGGCGGGATCATACAGATCCCGTGAGCCGCTGTGCATTTGCTCCCCAGCACGATCAGATGTCAGGGAGATGGGGAGAAAGCCACGGGAGTTTGCTGAACTGCGCATGTTGGAGCATGCGCAGTTTGGCAAGGAGCCAGGGATGCGCCGGCGAAAGAACGCGCCGGCGATCCCACGGCCGGCGTTGCTGCGGCCATTCGAAAAGAACCACCTCGGTAGGTGGTTCTTTTTTGGTGCGGATCATCGCTGGAAGGGCTGGATCGGGGACGGACATGGTACGCTTCCCAGATGTTGCAGTGGGATCGCACCCGTTTGCTCCGCCCCC
>NW_015177072.1:169964-182406 GCF_001447785.1 Gekko japonicus
GAATATATATATTATCCCTTATAAATAAAAGCCAAATGGTGGTGGCACTTCTCTAGAACATTCCACATGCTCTAAAATCAGTTCGCTCTCTGATCTGTCATTCAGAGGGTCTCCCTATCCACTGGCTGCTTTGCCTGAGTCCTGAGTCCTGCATCCAACATTCCTCTCCCCACCATAGCCAGTCAGAACACAGAAGTTATTTGCATATGCAGCCTCATTGGCCTTTGCCTCGGAACTCAGAGGTCATTTGCATATGCAACTTGATTGGCTTTTGCCTCTAACATTCTAAACAGTTTGCTATTCTGAGGTAAAATGTGTCCGATCTCCAGGTGAGGGCTGGAGATCACTCAGAATTACAACTGCTTTCCAGATAGCAGAGATCAGTTCCCCTGGAGAAAATGATGGGCTCTGTATCCTTATATGCTGCTGAGGTGGCGCCCGTATGACAGCCAATGTGACATAGCAGTCAGGGCTTCAGAGCACGGGAGAGGCTGCAGGTGTGTGGAGGGTGGAAAGCTGAAGAGTGAGGGGGAAATAAAGGTAGGTTGATGATTGACTGGGAAGGAGACATGGTTGCCAACTCCAGGTGGGAAATTCCTGGAGATGTGAGGGATGGAGCCTGGAGAGGGTGAGGTTTCAGGAGGTGTGGGACCTCAGACAGGTACAAAGCTATAGACTCCACCCTCCAAACCATTCCCTCTGGGGAACCATTGTTGCCAATCTCCAGGTGAGGGCTGAAGATCACTCAAAATTACAACTGCTCTTTAGGTAGCAGAGATCAGTTCCTCTGGAGAAAATGGTGGATTCAGTGTCATTATACCCTGCTGAGGTCGCCACAGCAAATTGACACTGAGTGTCCAAGGCCGGGGCACCTGCCCAGAGCCTCTTTCTAGAGGCCGTTGTATTTATTTCCACAACGGGCCTTTTTCCTAGTGTATATTTATATATATATATTGTAGTGACTCCCTTGGAGTCCAAATCATAGATATGGTAGGTAGCCTGTCATTTCCAGGACAATCAAACCATTACATGACACTTCGTCACTATGAGGTGATTGTATTCACCTGCATTTTTGCTAGGTAACTTTAACCAAAGAGACTGCCATCCCTGGCTTTACCAAAACATTTTTTTGTTTTTTAACATAAAGGATTCAGCTGCATCAGGCATTGTGAAAAATGTGCTGTTTTCCTAATGTGCTTTCTCCCTGTTTTTATGAAACCCTGAATCTATGAGCTGGAGGGGCAATTTATTAAATGTCATGGATGGGTCATCTGACCAGTAGTTTGAGCAAGAAATTCATATCCCATGATTCTGAAGGCTGAAAGGTTAATACATAACAGATGCTGCTTTGGAGGAAGCCATTACAGGCAATGCTTTTCAATCAATGAGATGCTATTATGAGCAATAGAGCCAATTTCTTTTAATCAATGAACCTTTATTACTACATTTACTAAGAGAGAAGCCGTATGCAGTTCATATAAAGCAGTCTGCGGTCTTTTGCCAAAAAGACCCTCCCTTTGCCACGCTCTGAGATTCCTACCTGCTTTCTCCATTTTTGCTCATAATCACAGATAACACTATGTATTCTAGCAACTGAGGCAAACATGTTAACTGTAAATGCATATTTGAGTTTTGAGAAAGAAAAAGGAAGTATAGAGTTGGCAGGGACACATCTGATTATCTCTCTTGCTCTGTTCTAAAGCAGGATAAAAATTATGCCTTGCGATAGCCTAGCCAGACTGTAGCTATCATCCAATCTCTGCTGAGTTCTTTCCAACTACTATGTTGCCTTATGTTGGAAATAAGTACCTAAAGAGGTTCGAGGCAGGACAACTGAGAAAGGCAGCCATTGGTTCTTAGGAGACCACCGTGTACTTTGAACGAGTAATCTGAATAGTAGCAGGAACAAATCTAACTTCTGCACCACTTCCCAACAAAGCAGCTCCTAGGACCAATTAGAAGGTATCTCTCACCTTATAAAGGCTTCCAGGTAACACACAATTCTTCTGAAAAAAACAGGATTATGTTCTCATTGCTGGATATGACCTGCCTTTGTTGACTCCACTGTGCTTGTCCTCAACCCAGCCAGAATCCGATAAGAGCTACCTGAGACACTTAGGTCGTGATCACACACACAATTAGCTGTGCCATAGGTGCGAATGCTAGGCGGATTTAAAGGGCGCGATCAGATGCAAACATCTGGGAAGTGCACCACACCCGTCGGCAACCAGTTTTGCTCCACCACAGAAGTGGAGTAAAAAGACACCATGGAAAATCCAGTAGCTATGGGCCATGGACGGACTTTCCCCTGTCTGATCACTCCAGCGCACTCTCATGTTGTCGGGATGGTCTGATTGGGCCATCCCGACTCCGTGTCATTGTTTTTTTCCTCTTTGCAGTATGTGCATCATCGCACCCTCCATAGGGAGCCCTTAGTGCTGAGATGCGATTCATCGATTCCCCATTTAAGCACATCGGGAACAAACAGCAAAAATAAATCCTGGCTCACCCATGGTTGCATCTGATCATGTGGTGGTGAGCTGCCCCCGCAGCTTCAAAGGACTGTGTGATCACGCAACTGCAGGTCAAATTCCTCTGGGTGAAATAGCCTCGCTTCCCCCCCACATTATCTCACGCATGTGACTGCCACCATCGAGTATTTTACTTCTAGTCAGTTGCATTCAGTCATGTGCAGTACAATATTCACTGGTGGATCTGTCCCATTCTTATCTCATCCTTCCTCCATGTAGCTCAGAGCAACATAAAAATTGGGTTACCCCAATGAGGTCACTACTCAGCCATTTTTGAAATCCTACTCTCTTCCCATCTCAGTTTACTTGACTGATTAATTTTAGGTTTCTCTGCCCCGTCCTTCAACCACATGGGTCCCCAGGACCTCTTACGAAGGATTTAAATAAAAAGCTATAAAGTGCAATACCAATTATGCAATACTGCAGTTAAAAACAAGAGATTTAAAAATGAAGCACTGGGAGTCAAGGTGACAGGTTTGGGAACACAGAGGATAGAATTCGCAGGAAACTGGCATAAGCAAGAGAAATACGATTCTCTGAAGACCCACCACTGTCCTATTATGCCGCTGAACAATTGCCGTTGATTAGATGCAAAATGTCAGTGTGTTGTCCTAAGAACATAAGAAGAGCCCTGCTGGATCAAACCAATAGTCCATCTAGTGCAGATTCCTGTATCACACAGTGGCCAACCAGTTCCACTGGACAGCCAACAGGGCATAGAGGCCGAGGCCTTAACCTGATGTTGGCTCTGGGATTCAGAGGATTAGTGCCTCTGAATGTGGAGGTTCCCTTCAGTAGAGATGTGAAGGCCTGGAAAAAAACCGGAAAAATTTGGAAAAAAACTGTGTTTTTTTCCTGAAGCCTTTTTTGTTTTTTTCTGAAAAATTGGAAAAATTGAAAAAAGAAAAGAAAAAAATTATTATGGAACGTTTTATTTTAACATGATGAATAAAATATTTTAAGACAAGGTGTTCAAATATTTTCCAAATCATTTCTAATATATATATATATGGTATCAGATTGATCTAATTTCTGTGCACTGAGGACAAGCAAGTCCTAGGTTACAAACTGAACTCTCCAATGCAAGAACAAGATGCATTTCTTCCTTTAGGAGGTGCGATTGTCAGAAGAAAATAAAAACGTTTCAGTTTTGTTTTTGCATGTGGTTGGGTATTCTGTTTGTAATAATTGTTTGGATACACTATATTTTTAATATGCTAGTTGTGATCATTTCATGCCAAGTAAAAATGTCCATAGTCATATTTTATGTTCCTAAAGTAACAGAATGACTTTCAATCTAGAAAAGACAAAAGAAATGCTAATGTAGCATTTTTTTTCAATTTTTCCAAAATTTTCCATTTTTTCCTGGAAAAAACCGAGTTTTTTTCCGAGCTTCAAAATTTCCGGAAATTGTACATCTCTACCCTTCAGTCACCGTGGCTAGTAGCCATCGATACACTTATCCTCCATGAAATCTATCTAATCCCTTTCTAAATCTGTTTATTCCTGTGGCCATCACTACATCCTCTGGCAGCAAGTTCCACATTTTCATCACTCTCTGTCTAAAGAAGTATTTCCTTTTGCCTGTCCTGAACCTATTGACCATCAGCTTCATTGGATACCCTCGAGTTACAGTATTTTGGGAGAGGGAGAAAAATTACCTTTGTCAACCCTTTCCACTCAATGCATAATTTTATAAACCTCTTATCATGTCCCCCCTTAGCCGTCTCTTTTCTAAACTGAAACGTCCCAGGCTCTTCAGCCTTTCCTCATAGGAAAGGTGCTCCAACCTTCTAATCATCTCGGTTGCCCTCCTCTGTACTTTTCCCAGCTCTGCAGTGTCCTTTTCGAGATACGGTGACCAGAACTGTACACAGTATTCCAAATGAGGCTGCATCATTGATCTATGCAGGAGCATTACAATATCAGCTGTTTTATTCTCAATCCATTTCCTAATACTCCCTAAAATAGATTTTGCCTTTTTCACTGCTGCGGTACACTGGGTGGACACTTTTATTGAGCTATCCACTATGAACCCAAGATCTTTTCCCCTCTCAGTCTCAGCAAGTTCAGACCTTATTAGCCTATAACTGAAGTTGGGATTTTTTGTCCCAGTGTGCATCACTTTACACTTACCAACACTGAACTTCATTTGCCACATTGTTGTCCACTCACCCAGTTTGTGAAGGTCCTCTTGGAGCTCTTCACAGTCAGCCTTGGCTTTCACCATTCTGAATAATTTTGTGTCATCTTCAAACTTGGCCACTATACTACTCACTTCTTGTTCCGGATCATTTATGTATCAATTAAATAGTACTGGCCCCAACACTGATCCATGTGGGACCCCACCACTTACTTCCCTCCATTGTGAGAACTGTCCATTGATTCCTACTCTTTGCTTCCTGTCATTTAACCAGTTTTTAATCCGTAAGAGAACCCATCTTCTTATCCCATGACTGCTAAGTTTACTCAGGAGTCTTTGGTGAGGTACCTAGTTTGAAGCCTTTTGAAAGTCCAGTTATATCATGTCTACAAGTTCACCGTTGTCTACATGCTTGCTCATTTTCTCAAAGAATGTCAAAAGGTTGGTGAGGCAGGACTTCCCTTTGCAGAAGATATGCTGATTTCCCCTCAGCAGGCTTTGTCCATCTATGTGCCTAACAATTCTAACTTTGATTACAGTTTCTACTAATTTTCCTGGGACAGAAGTTAGGCTGACTGGCCTATAATTTCCCGATTCCTCTCTCGATCCCTTTTTAAAAATTGGTGTCACATTTGCTACTCTCCAGTCTTTTGGTACAGCAGCTGACTTTAGTGATTGGTTACATATACAGGTTAGTAAATCCATGATCTTACATTTGAGTTCCTTAAGGACTCTCAGGTGTATGCCATCTGGACTTGGAGACTTATCATTTTTTAATTTCCCAGTAGGTCTAGAACTTCATCTCTGGCCATCTCAATTTGGCTCAGTTCTTCAGACTCACTTCCTGAAAACAGGGGCTGTGGCATGGGTACATGCCCCATACTGTCCCCATCTAACACAGAAACAAAAAAAAAATTCATTGAGCTTCCCTCCCATCTCCCCATCTTCCTTTAGCAATCCTTTTATTCCTTTGTCATTTAAACACATCACTGCTTCTTTGGCTGGTTTCCTGCTCCAGATATATATATATTTTTAAAATGTTTATTATTTGTCTTGATGCTTTTAGAAACCTGCCTTTCTAAACCACTTATGAGAGCCCAGGACTACAGCACATTTATCCATTCACCTTCCAAAATCTGAAAGGCTTTGCTTAGATTTTTCTGTCAATTGTTTTCGATTCTTGGTTGTTATATATTTATTTTGACATTTAAACACAGATTGTTAGGAACAGGAACAGCAATTTCAGACTCATTTGATCCTCTGCATATGATGGAATCCACGACTGTAAAATGGAAGCATGCCAAATCTTTAACACTGAAATAATAATAAAAGCAGCTTGCCGTTCATATTATTTTAAATTGCATGTGGGGAAACAGATGGTCAGCAATTTCAGTTTTCGTAATCTGGAAGGGTGAACCAGTTTGTGCCTCTGTGCTTGTAAACATTTAGTATTTGAAGAGGTTTACAAATGATTCATATATTCCCAACTTTATCTTTTGCCATTTCGTTCTCATCAACAATAAGAAATACACCTACACAGAGCCTTCAGTGGGAGAGGAATGGAAAGAACCAAATCTCATCTTTTCAGCTTCTGCTGAAGTTTCTCAAGCAGGCCCACTCAGAAACTAGTTCAAAGCCAATGAGCAACTACTGCACAGAATCTGGGCCTGGAACACAGATGAAAGTAGCCATAGAAATAGGGTTGCCAGCTCCCAGTTGGAAAATACCTGGAGAATTGGCAGAGTGGAGCCTAGGGAGGGTGGGGAGGGGAGGGGAGGAACTTTAGCAGGATATAATGCCATAGAGTCCACCCTCCAAAGCAGCCATTTTGTCCAGGGGAACTGATTCCAGGGGAACTGGTTGTCTGGAGATCAATTGTAATAGTGGGAGATCTCCAGGTGCCACCCTGTCAGCAGTCCTACATAGAAATGTCACCAATACCGTGTCTTCATGCCCCCATTTATCTTCATTCATTTATTTATTGCCCACTTCTCTCTCCAGTGGGCATCCCAAAGTGGCTTCCAGCATCATTCTGCTCTCCTTCCATAAGAGACTGTGGGTTGGAAGTACTAGCCAGCTGTTTTAACCCATCTCACCTGATTCTTCTTCTTACTACAGTTCCCATCTTACATGGCTTTTGTCCATGCATGGCTTATGACTCCCAGTATAGTTCTCTTAGTGGTCAAAGGGGACCCCTTCCTCCTTTTTCTAGCACTGGAGACGCTGGCTGGATCTTACACAGTGACTGGCCCAAGGTCACGCTGAGAGCATCCATAACAAAGTACAGAGTCAAACCTTGCTCTCCCAGATCCTAGTCCAAGCACTGTGCCACACTAGCTTAGCTGGCAACATACAGGAGTATTTACCACATGGATTGTGAGCAATTGCATGATGGTTTTCCACATCCTTCCAAATGCAGTTTTCCAGAGAAACTGGACCCTTGTTTATTGAGTTAGTTAAAAAAATGTATTTCTCACCTTTCCGGTTTCTGCCCAAGATGACTTACAATGTGCATCACTAAAAACCAGATCTATAAAATCCCAACAATTTAAAATGCACTCCAGAAAAATGCCAGATACAACCCTCCAGTCCCATCTGGGTAAGAAATATCCTTCTAGTAGACAGAACAGAATATCAACAATTGGCAAAGGCCTTCAAATATAAAGGTTTTTGTTTTACATAGCTCTTCTACATGCCATTTAGAAAAGGGACCTTTAGGAATCTCCTGGGAGTTTGTTTTACAGAAGAGGAGCACCACCAAATAATCCTGGAAAGTAAGAATAGTAGTTCTAAAAAAAGCACCCAGCCGCCAGACAACATAAGTCTCAAACAGAACCAACCTAAGTCAGATCTGAAGAGATAAGTTTTGATAGTCTTCCTAAAGGCCATCAAAGAAGATGTTAGCTGAGCTTTATGGTGGAGAGCAAGCCATTATCTTGGCGCTACTACCAGAAAGGCCATGCCACAGGTTGTTACCCATCCAAGGCTGAAGATGGTGGCCCCCAAAAGTAGGCTTCACCTAATGACTTCCAAACGTCTATCTGAAGGAACAAGATTATAGATGTTTTGGACATCTAGATTAAATTATAAGTATGGCTGCAGTCCAAAGAGCTACGGTCAGTATATTCAAGGTCTTAGGCATGGCCGGAGGGATCTTTGGCCTTTTGATATTTGACTAGCAGACCCCCTATGCATTGTGAGACATTGCTTTTAAAGTTATCTTCATCCCTTCTTCTGTTTGTCTGGAACTGCTGAGGTCCTCCACTTGAGTATAAGGCAGGAGAGAACAAATGAACTGCGGAATCTTAAACAGCATACTCTTGCGAGGATAGTTTGAATGGCTAGTGTTTAGGGTTGCCAGCTTCCAGGTGGGGCCTGGAGATCTCTTGGAGTTATAACTGATCTCCGTGCTATAGAGATCAGTTCCCCTGGAGAAAACGGCAACTTTGGAGGGGAGATTCTATGACATTATGCCCTGCTGGGGGCCCTTCCCTTCCCAAACCCCACCTTCCCCAGGCTCCACCCCCAGATCTCCAGGAATTTCCCAGTTGAGTGTTGACAACCTTACCAGTGTTGAATGCTGCCTCCTTCTGAAGGATGAATGACCCTGGGCCAGTCTCTCTCTTTCAGACTAGCCTATCTAACATGGTTGTTGTGAGAAAATAGAGAAGGGGAAAAGGGGGAGCCATATATGGAGCCCTGAGTGCTTTGGAGGATGGGTGGGATAAATATGGGGTCTATATATCAGGAGCATTTTGACGCACAAAACAAGCAACGAGAATACAATAGCATATTATGAATACTATTTTAGAAATGTAACCCTTTGAATATATCGACTTTGCTATTACAGGCGCAAGAGAGAAAACAAATCAGGTATATATTACTCTCCTCTTTTTGACTATTGGATGGCATAGATTACCCTCCTAGATCCTGAGGAAGCAGTAGGCATTTGTGTCCTGCTTGTGAGTTATATTGAAATTTCTGGTAGCTGTACTGGGTAACAGGGAATATATGAAATCATCAGTCATGCTTAAGACAGGAATGACAGGCCAAGAGAGAAATTGTCAGAAAGTAATCTGTGCTTGAGTGGGAACTGGAAACTTCTCCAGAGTTCATCTTTTTCCCAGAAAGAAGATTAATGTAACCGTCTCATGGCAAAGTAATTTATTCTTATAAAACTTATTAGTATAATGAATTACTTCCCAAACGAAACACTACGGTTGGACCTAAACCCATGCTACCGGTTAATGTGAATTTTGTGGCTCTGACCCATTTATTATACTTGGGGAATCCTAAGCACTGTGATAGGAGAGAAGCAATTTTCGCGGAGTTCCCTATGGAGTGCTCAGAGCCTTGAATTGCTAAGCCGCAACCCAGCCCTTCCCTCAGCTTCTTTAGTGGGGAGGTGCCCTCCCTCTGACTCCTCCCACTGGCCCCATTTTCCCCCTTCCCTTCTCCCTTTTTTGCCCTTCCCTTCTTCTGTACCTTCCTGATTTTAGTAATGTAAACATTACTAAGCCACATTGGTTCCATACTGTACTTTGGATTGATTTCCTTGGACCAAAATCAGGAAGGTACACAATTGAACTACCGTTCAGGAAACTTGTACCTGACTTGGGCAGAAGGTGAATTCAGTTGAGGCCTCTCTACCATATCTCTGCCTTAAGCCATGGATATTGTTTTAAACACAGTTCCAACTTGATCCTATATTGATTTATTATTGTAATCTTTTTGCACTATCTGGAGCCACTGTGTAATTGTTATGCTTGACCACTGAAGAAGGCCATATGGATGAAATGTGTCTGCTCAGGGTCTTTCTTTGAGTGTATTGTATATTTTTAATCTAAGTTGAGGCTATATTAGGGCCTTTAATTGGTTTTTTTAAAAAAATATCTTGTAAATAAATATTGGCTTACAATCACATTCCTTTCCTCTTCCCACAACAGGCACATTGTGAGGGAGGTGGGATTGAGGGAGTCCTGTGAGAATGGTGACTGGCCCTAGGTCACCCACCTGACTTCATGCAGAGGTGTGGGGAATCAAACCCAGTTCTCCAGATTAGAGTCCGTCACTCATAACTACTATACCATGCTGGCTCTCTTATTGTAATGGGGTTTATGCAGGAGCCATTATTGGTGGCTTCACTGGATTCTGGCCTTTTTGTCACATGATCTTTTGTATCAAGAATCCACAGCTGTGACGGCCTAAAATAGAATTTATGAGCAGTTACAGATGACTTTGTAAAGTTTCAGTTTTCTTCTAAGTCATGTTGTGGGGGGGAGCAGGAATAACTTATTAATGCAAATTGCTAAGAATAAAGGTTAGGAGGGGGGAATCCTTCAGGCCTTTATCCTAATTTGCATCTGCACTTAAGAAGAAAAAGAGGGAATATAATTGCTTTGGAGGGGGTGCAGCTAAATTAATACCAGTTGTAAGAGAATATTAAAGAAGTGAAGCTTTGGGCTCGTTGGCAAAGAGAAGACTTCACAGTGATACAGCTGAAGTTTCTCTTCTGAAAAAAGAAAAGAAAGAAAGCTTTTATGGAAGAAGAGGAAAAACCTAAGAGGATGAGCTGGCAGAACTACTACCGAGAATTGTTCGTTCATTCTCAGAGAAATTGTGGTATGCAGATGAATGTGGTTGCAAGAAATCACATGTCTGAAAGAGGCTTTTTAGGGGGGGAATACTTGTGCATCTCAATGTCAAGGACAATGGCCAATGGAAATGAATGATGTGCAAGGAAAACATAATAGGGGCTGCGGTCACACGCAACATTAGCACCAACGAAAATGAATGATGTGCAAGGAAAACATAATTGAGTTGCCTAACACCTATCCCCAAACTGATTCAGTTGCTACCATGAAGGTGGTGACTTGAATCAGTGCACATGAAACCAAGAACTTCTGGATTCATCTTCCAGGAAATGTTGAAAACAAAAGAAAACCTCTCGAAGCTGTTCTGTGCATCTTCCCGATTTTTTTGTTATATTTACCTTTTTTAAATTAAAAAATAGATTAAAAATACATACATGAAATCATTCAGGGTTCAGGCCCATATCACCTATGCTCCTTACATAGGGCTGGATCTTTTCAGATTTTCCACTTACAACAGAGAGAAGAGAGGCCCTTTTGACCACTGAAAAGGCTGTGGTGGAAATGGTGAGACAAGCAGCAAAGAAGAAAATCAGGTGAGAACAAGCAGAAATGCTGGTAGGTCAGAACCCAAAGAATCCCAGGCAAGTCCCCCCCATATTTTCCTTTTAAACAGAACAATGGATCTCTGTGTCTTTTTCCCCATGGGGAGAAAAGCAGCTTGAATGAGTAGGATGACTTTGAGAGGGAAATTGGCCAGCAAGGAGAGGGTTAAGCACCTCCTTACTTGCTGTTCTTTCCCTCCTGATCACAACCAGTGCTCCCTCTGAGCTGCGGAGTCTTGTGAGCAAAAAATTCTACTTTGTGAGCTACTGGCATTAAAGTTGTGAGTGACTGATTTGGCTACTGCATAAATTAGTTTGGTCTGGAGCCATCCTTCCTGAGCTAAGACAAAAATGTGTGAGCTGGAGGCTAATAAACTATGATCTAGCACACAGTAACTCAGCTTAGAGGAAACACTGATCACATCCCACATAATAAGTTCTTTAAAATAGCAACTTGAAGGGAAGTTAAGTGGAACTCTGCATCAGATGGACTTCATACCTTCCAATTCATAATGAGGGTCATTTTTGGAATATCTCTTGGGCTGATGAGATTCCAAAGGGCTGATGAACATCAGGCAGGTGGAAAGGAAGCTCTGTTTATGAAGTGTTCTTTTTCAGTAGGAACGTGCTACCAAAAGCCCACTTTTAACGTTTTAAGGTGACTTAGATTTCTTACAAAGCGAGAAAAAAATGACCATTTGTTCCTACCTTCCATCCTTCTCCCCTTCCAAGGTTTTCTTTTTAATAAAAAAAAATCAGTGCAAAATATGTCCAGTTAAAAAAGCAAAGTGAATCTGTGACTGACACTAAATGGATGCTTATGAAATGGATGCCTGCAAATAAGGTGCCTGATGACTGGAGGAAAAAAGAGTTTCTGCGAAACATCGACGGATTATGAATGAGGCATTCAGCATCATGGAGAGAATCTGATTACAAAAATCAAGGCACTGGCATACAGTGAAACCGAGCGAGCTGAGTGTGGCGGGACCTTTGATTGGGCAAGGCAACTGATGAAGTGAGGCAGGCAAAAGATTCATCAGTCGAAAATAAAGGGGCGGAATTAGAGCGACAGAGTCAGGGAGGGAAGAAGCCAGCCTTTGATGGAGTCAAGCACTCCCGCGAAGTCACTCCGTTCCCCCTTCCAGTATCATCAAGGCAGCAGATGGCAGACAGCTAATGAAGCCAGGAAACATCACTAGCTGCTTCAACGAACACCTTGCAAATGATGCTAGGCAGCAAGAGAGAGACTAGAATGGCCAAACTTGCTGCTGTTGCAAGGCCAGGGCCAGTCTGGGTCCCGGTTTCGACTCCCTCCTCTCTTTGCTTCTCTCTCATCGCGACATTCTGCCTCTTCCTCAAATGAATGCCGGTTTGCCTTTGAAAAACAATCAAACATGGTATTTGATGTCTGGCATTATACTTGTCTACTTTGTGTGTGTCTGTGTGTGTAACCTGCAAACCAGGGCTATTTTGGGGCAGGAACACACCGGAACACAGTTCCGGCTGGCTTCTGAGCCTGCCCCGCCCCCTGCCCTCCCCTCCCTCGCCAAAAGCCTGCTCTGCACATGTGCA
>NW_015177072.1:182700-225716 GCF_001447785.1 Gekko japonicus
ATCAACTTGCAAGCCCAGCAAGCCCTTGAAAGCCCAGCAAGGGACTTTCAAGGCAAGTCAGAAGCAGCAGTGGCTTGCCGTTCCCTTCCTCTACAGAATATTCTTCAGGGGTCTCCCTTCCAAGGACTAATCCTGCTCAGCTTCCGAGACCTGATGAGATTGGGCTCTACCCTGCCACCTTCCCTCCCTCTTGTCTGCTTTACGGGGAGGTTATTAGAGAAGTGAGATGATGTATGTGAGAAGCACTTGACAAATCTAGGGGTATTGCTATTGCTATTCTTTTTTAATTAGCAGACAATGTTATTGCTGCCAGAAGAACCTCTGCATTTGAGCCCTCCCATACTTTATAATCATGGGGACAGGTCTTTCTTTGACCTGGTTCATATATTTACAAGGTGTTAACAGGCTCCATATGACAGACAAATGGCATGGGCACCTCTCCCTTTTCTTGGTTATTAGATGCTGTTGAAAGATACTGTATACAACTAACAAGTAATACAGGATGTAAAAATATATAAAACTCAATAAAATGCTATTTTTAAAAAAACCAGACACCAGACACATGACTCATATATATCCTGGTATAAAGAAGTCTATCACTGTGCAGTTAGATTCCAGTCCAGTAGCCCCTTAGCTATCTACAAGATTGGGGGTGGGGGTGGGGGGATGAGCTGTCCAGAGTCGACCTGGCAAAGGCAGCTTTGACTCTCAAAATTTTTCTACAAAAAAAGCCCTGATGCCATCAATTTGCAGCTGACCTATGGCAAGCCCAGCAAGGGACTTTCAAGGCAAGTCAGAAGCAGCAGTGGCTTGCCGTTCCCTTCCTCTACAGAATATTCTTCAGGGGTCTCCCTTCCAAGAACTAATCCTGCTCAGCTTTCGAGACCTGATGAGATCGGGCTCTACCCTGCCACCTTCCTTCCCTCTTGTCTGCTTTACAGGGAGGTTATTAGAGAAGTGAGATAATGTATGTGAGAAGCACTTGACAAATCTAAGGGTATTGCTATTCTTTTTTAATTAGCAGACAATGTTATTGCTGCCAGAAGAACCTCTGCATTTGAGCCCTCCCATACTTTATAATCATGGGGACAGGTCTTTCTTTGACCTGGTTCAGATATTTACAAGGTGTTAACAGGCTCCATATGACAGACAAATGGCATGGGCACCTCTCCCTTTTCTTGGTTATTAGATGCTGTTGAAAGATACTGTATACAACTAACAAGTAATACAGGATGTAAAAATATATAAAACTCAATAAAATGCTATTTTTAAAAAAACCAGACACCAGACACATGACTCATATATATCCTGGTATAAAGAAGTCTATCACTGTGCAGTTAGATTCCAGTCCAGTAGCCCCTTAGAGGTCTACAAGATCAGGAGGGGGGGGGGATGAGCTGTTCAGAGTCAACCTGGCAAAGGCAGCTTTGACTCTCAAAAGCTCTTACCCCAAAAACTCTGCTTGGTCTCTGAGGTGCTACCGGGCTGGAATCTAGCTGTTCGGCTGCAGACTACCTTCTAAAATGATCACTGCATAACACGTACTGCTAACTTCATAGAGAAACCTGTGCATGTGACCTCTCCATCTATTCAGTTAAGAAAAAAGGGGAGCTCCCCTACAGATATTATATATGTGGAAGAGGGGATATTCTATACGTGTTCTGTTCCTTCACCACCAGAGCGCATTGTAAATCCAAGTGGAAGTTTCCATGTTCAAT
This sequence comes from Gekko japonicus, assembly GCF_001447785.1. NCBI lineage: Eukaryota > Metazoa > Chordata > Lepidosauria > Squamata > Gekkonidae > Gekko > Gekko japonicus. The sequence goes on from NW_015177072.1 coordinate 184,419, forward strand.
TCTTGGCACCACCAGCTAAAGGATCTCTGGTATCAAGGGTTGCAAAAGGCCCTTCTCTGACCAAGATCCATTGCCATTCCTGAGCTGGACAGACCAACACTCTCATTCATGATGAGGCAGCTTCATATGATTACATATATTTTTCCCTGGCAAATGTCTGACATAGGCCTTGCTTATATGGGATGAAGCCAAGGTTAATCATGCCCTGTTCTGTGGCAGCTTAAGAATGGAATGGATTCCCAGGAGATGAAAATACTAATGAACTAACTCAGTCATTGCCTATTTTTTGGAAGCACCTGGAACCAATTACAGTATCTTGATGGCTCAAATATAGCTCTAATCATGGAGAGTGGGTTTGAAATCGGAGCCCTTCACCCCTTTAATATTCTGAAGATTTATGTGGATTTATCTATGGACTGAAAAAAATATGGTTTGTACATCCCTACACTATACAAAGGCAAGATTAATTATACTTCTTTCAGCTTAGACAAGTGGTATAGGTATAATTATTATTTTATATTCTAAAACTTCCACAGATCGTCACTCTTGGTAAGATGTTCCACTTTCCAGGTATTGTTACAATAAAGAACCCTTCCCCCTCGCTAACTCTCATTTAGCCTAAAGTTACTTTTTTCCTGCATATTAAGCCCAGCAAACCACTTTCCAGCATCAGACTTTTGCATATTTGAAAACATTATTTTTGTCCACCCTTCATAGTATTATTTCCTCCTTGGTTTCCTTACTATTGAAATCCTGTCTAATCTTTGTTGATCTTACTTGGACCATCTCTTTTATCTGCCTTCATTTTATTTACACAGACTTTATATTTACACCCAGGAAATATTAAAAACCCTGACCGGTTGAACTAGAAAAAGATCTTTAAAATTTGAATTACCAAACTGGAGCAGTAAAATCTTTTTTGACAGGTACTGTTTTGTGTTGGTGGAAAGTTTGGTCAAGTCGCAGGTGACTTATGGTTTTCAAGGGTTTTCAAGGCAAAGAGATAAACAGAGGTGATTTGCATCTGTAGGCATGACCACAAACTGACTCATGAACATTCCAGCTCTTTGTGGTGGTTTGTGGCAGTTCATAAACAGATACATTTCCACAGGGGTCGTTTCATAGAAAAAGAGCTAGGGGAACTCATTAGCATAACTCATTAGCATATGCCACACCCCCTGACATCACCGGAAGTGTGTCATAAGGCCACACCCCCTGACATCACCGGAAGTGTGTCATAAGGCCACACACCCCGCCCCCAACGGTCCCGGGTCCTATGAGGGGCCCAGCAGTGGACCTGCAAGGCCGGCGGGAGTGCAAGAAAGCCCCGCAAAGGCCCTCCCTGGCCCCAGGCAGGCAGGGGTGGGGAAACGCAGGGAGGAAGCAACTTACCCTCCCTCTTCTCCTGCCTCCTCCTGGCTGAATGAGGGCCGGAAGCAGGGCGGCTGGAAGCAGGGGGCGGGGCTTCGTCATGTGCCCCACCCCCCGTACCTCACCCGGGGGAACTGCGATCTCCCGTGTTCCCCCCCCGAAATGACCTCTGCATTTCCAGGCAGACTGTGTCTGCTCAATCTAAATGTTTACAAAACCTCAAAGCAACCAGGCAGCAGAACTTAGAGGGCATGTAGAGGAACATCTGTGGGACCTCCCCTGTGATTTTGATGTCTCTAGCTTGCACAGGATCCATCCTATACACTCCTAAACCTCCTGAACCTGTGCCTTTCATAGACAGGTCATTTTGACAGGTGCAGGTTCAGGAGTGTATAGAACAGCTCCTGTGTGAGCTAGAGGACCCAATCTCTCAGGAAAACTCTGGCTGATCGTCCTTTACCTGCCCTCCAAGTTTGGTGAGGATTGGGTTTATGGAGTCCAAGTTAGCCCCCCCCCCCAAAAGAAGGTGGTCCCAGGAAAATGTTTTCTGTCATTTCCCCCAAAATCACTTTCCTGGGGGCACCTTCTTTTGGGGGCTGTAACTCAGACCCACTAACTCCAATCCTCCCCAAACATGGAGGGTAGGCAGAGGACAGTCAGCAGGAGATTCCTGGTGAGTTTGGTGACTCTGGCACCCAGGAGGGGGCATTATACAAAGTCACAAACCACACAAACTGAACTGGTTCGTTTAGCCCCTAACCGTTCGTGGCGGTTCATAGTTCGTGAAGCGGGCACGCCACGAACCATGAACTAAATCAAACCACGGTTTCCAGTTCATGCCCATCCCTACTAACCAGGGCCAATCCTGCTTAGCAGCCAAGATCTGCCGAGGTTGGGCTAGCCTGGGCCACCCAAGTCAAGGTGGTACTCTAGCCTCATGTCCTGTCAAGTCTGCTTCTAGGTCTGTCTTCTGAGTTTCAAGCAACAGCGTTTCGTGGACAATCCAGCTTTGTATCCAGATTCCATTTGTTTTGTTTCTTTTTTCATCCTTCTTTGAATCTTTTTCATCTACTTGCTTGAATTAAAAGCTCCAGATATTTTAAGATGCGTTGCTTTAGCACAATGCTCCATGGACACATTGTATAATCCAGTTTGTGACCTTAGATGCACAAATTTACTTGAATATGTGTATTTCATGCTTGGACTTGCAGCATCAAAAGCTGTATAAATATTGTGCCACTTCAGCATATACACAGTAAATGCAGGATTTAATAAAATGACAGTGGCTAAACAGGTGAACTCTCCGTATAAGCTAAAATGACTAAACTAAAGCGATCACACTTTGGTCACATTATCCAAAGACAAGAGTCACTGGGAAAGACAATAATGCTAAGAAAAGCTGAAGGCAGCTGGAAAAGAGGACGACCCAACATGAGATGGATGGACTCAATCCAGAAAGCCACAGTCCTCAGTTTACAAGACCTGAGCAAGGCTATTAATGGTAGTACATTTTAGTAAAGGTAAAGGTTTCCCTTGCTCGAAAGCCAGTTGAATCCAACTCTAGGGTTGCGGTGCTCATCTCCGTTTCCAAGCCGAAGAGTCAACGCTGTCCGAAGATGTTTCCATGGTCATGTGGCCAGCATGACTAAACACCAAGGTGCACGGAATGCTGTTACCTTCCCACTGAAGTGGTACCTATTTATCTACTTGCGATTTCTTACTTTCGAACTGCTAGGTTGGCAGGAACTGGGGCCAGAGACGGGAGCTCACTCCGTCATGCAGCACTTGGATCTTGAACTGCTGAACTACTGACCTTCCAGCCTGCAGTTCAGCATCTTAGGGTTCCCATAAGTGGGAAGCGTCTTGATAGCATACACAGAGACAGGTGCTAAAGAGATGCAATTGGTGATGCATAAGTATTAAAATATCAAGTGACTTCCAATAAAAATAGATCACGCTGACCAATCTCTAATGGACCCTCCAATTAGTCTAATTATTTAATTTTTATCCTCTCCCCACAAGGGATTTGGGGTGAACATAAGAGAAGCCAATGTTGGATCAGGCCAATGGTCCATCCAGTCCAACACTCTGTCACACAGTGGCCAAAAATACCAGGTGCCATCAGGAGGTCCATCAGTGGGGCCAGGACACTAGAAGCTCTCCCACTGTTGCCCCCCCCCAAGCACCAAGAAGACAGAGCATCCCTTGCCCCAGGCTGAGAGTTCCTATCTATACCTTGTGGCTAATAGCCACTGATGGACCTCTGCTTCATATGTTTATCCAATTCCCTCTTGAAGCCATCCATGCTTATAGCCGCCGCCACCTCCTGTGGCAGTGAATTCCATGTGCTAATCACTCTTCGGGTGAAGTACTTTCTTTTATCCATTCCAAACTGACTGCTCAGCAATTTCATTGAGTGCCCACGAGGTCTTGTATTGTGATAATTTAAAAGCTACAATACAAACACAAATAAAAACAATAAATAGACCAATAAAACCAATTAACACATTGACTTCATTGAGTTGAGGGGCGATATAAACCCCTAGTAACAGAAGACTGTATAAAAGTCTGTTTTTAAAAGTACTTTTCATATTTCACTATGAGAGGATTGTTAAAGGGAGAAAAAAAACCTTTCACCTTTTCTTTTCAGTTCACAAACCAAGACCGAACAGACAATTTATCAAAAGAAAGGTATATTAATGGCAAATTGGGCTGGTTTTGCTTAATGTGCAGAATTTCCCCCAACAGTTCTGAAATGTACAGCCCTCTGAAGGCCTTCCTCTTTTTATTCGCTTGACCTTTCTGATCACTTCCAACCTTCTTGGTAATTTATAGAGCTCTAAGTTACCAGTTCTGTTTTACCGGCCTTCTGGCATTTCCATCCCCCTCCCCCCCCTCAAGATTTAATGGCTGGGCAGGTGAGCGGAAGAGCAACACCCTTCCCCCTTGAGCTGCTATTGTTTCTGATGTAGCTAATCACTGGGATTTCTGGCTTGGGGAAATTGACCCACCTCCATGTCAAGTCAGCGTTCTTCTTGTAGAGCTAATATTGTGGAGGCATTTCACTTGTGTGTCCAAACGAACAGAGGGTAATGTATCCTTGGCTTGTGCCAATAAGAAGTTCTCAACCAATGCTTCCCAAACTCCTGGCATGCAGGCATCTTTCCTACCGGATTGTAATAGAAAGCACCATTTGCTTGACATTCAAAATTATGTATATATTTGATCACCCCCCTCACCACTCAACATGTGCGTGTGCCATCCGGATGCAACTGACTTATGGCAATCCTAGCAAGGAGATTTAAAGGCAAGTGAGAAGCAGAGGTGGTTTTGCTGTTGCCTTCCTCTGCAGAGTCGTCCTTAGTTGTTCCCCCCCATCCAATACCAAACCTGCTTAGCTCCTGTGATCTGTGGAGATTGGGCTATAAGATACCATTTCACATGCTCCCCTCAAGAGCCTAGAAGGTTGTTTTGATTTTACTCTATTTGGCACATGAGTTTCACCACATGTTGCAATCAACTGGAGCTCTCTGAGTCATAGACATAAAATAAATTAAAACAGCACAAGTAAGTTTTAATGATGTGTCATTTAGAATAGCCAGGTTACCTCATTCTCTCAGGCTGCCCCTCACTGAACATCTGCATAGTCCAGGTGTTTTTTCCTACATGCCCACCTTCATAACCAATGCTCATAACCAACACTCATGACCAACTTCTTCACGAGAAGATCATTTGCTCCCATCAGAAATCAACCGATGGACATGTACCTGCCTTTGCTTGCCTTCATCTTTTGTTGTACCTGCTTTTCCCTCACTGACCGAGTTTAGATGGTCTTGTACAGCGACAGGGGTGTCTCCTGTGCTTCTGCTGCTCTGTCAAGAGCCATACATACTGCTGATGCTGTATAAATCCCATAATAATAACAATCATTAGCACTTAGTTGTGTATACCATAGTGTCAATTCACAGCTGACTTATGGCAACCTGGTAGAGTTTTCAAGGGGCCATACATACGGATGATGCTGTACAAATCTCATAATAATAACAACCATTAGCACATAGTTGTGTGTACCATAGTGTCAATTCACAGCTGACCTATGGCAACCCTGTAGAGTTTTCAAGGCAAGAGACAAACAAGGGTGGTTTGCCATTGCCTGGATCTGCCTAGCAACCCTGGACTTCCTTGGTGGTCTTCCATCCCAGTCCTAACCTGGGCCAACCCTGCTTAGCTTCCAATATCTGCTGCAATTGGGCCAGCCTATGCCATCCAGGTAATGTCAGCACATAGTTACCTACTTCATATTGAGAACCTTTGACTATGAATCCTATATCCATATATCCATATGCATAATAGCTAAATACAAATGATTTTTTCCAACAATTAACAAATTAACAAAACACAGAGAAAACAGTAAACAACTCGTTGTTCACTGGTTGGACTACATAGACTGATCCAGCAGGGCTCCTCTTATGGTTCTCCTCCGTCCAGTGGGTTTAGCCATATTGATTGATTGCTTAGCTTATTTATTAACTTTACTTATAGTCCACCTTTCCTACTGAGAGATCTTATAATTATAAATTATAATGACTTATAATTTGTGAATCCTTTTTTTAAAAAAAATAAAAATTAGTTTGGTTGGACACTCCATTTGTAACCAGCAATAATGTTCCTTTGTAATCTTAAAATCCCCCTTTTTATTTCCTCTGGGTGCCTTTGATAAGCACAGTTGAGGGTCAGACAATTTTATATGGTGGCTCTCAATGTGAAAGTCAATTTGAGCACACCAGATGGGAAAATGGAAAGATGAGGGAAAACAGCAACACAGAGAATTAAAATCTGAAGATTTTTCTTTTCCCGTCCCCTTCCTACAAGAAGGGGGGAGAAAACAGCATCCCCCCCCAACAGAAATACTCTCTCTTTTTTGCCAAAGTCTATCTCAATACAAAAGCCGAGAGAGTCAAATATGTTGTCTTGTCTTATCACTTCTGAACAGGCTCTGGAGTTTGAAAGGAGTTCAGGAATTTGCTTAACTTGCCATTCGGTAATATAATGAGGGAATCAGGGTGTCTTGCTTTCAGAATTGCTGGTGGCTTCAGAGCCATTCAAGAGGCTGCAAGGATAAGCAGAAACGAGATTGCAAGGACTTGCTCATCGCTCAGATATCGGAGATCATTTCCTGATTAAAATACATACACACACATTGATGTAGTGTTGCTGAGTAGTCCTACATACTAGAAACAGCCTTTCTAAACTTCAGCATGTATTAAAATAGGCATCTAAACAGGAAATGGAGGCCCTACTTGACTTGTAATAATTTTGGCCATCAGTTTATTTATCCATTCATTTCCCGAGTTAATAGGGGGGAAATGGCCCAGATATCCCCCTCCACCCAGGCCAGACCAGTTGCCAAAACTTTGTGAGTCAATGTCAGCAACATCCATGACACAGACTTAGCTTGCTTAAAAATAAGTGTTTTTAAGATGCCCTAGAAAACTGAGGCAGCTGGTAACATGTTCCAACCATTAAAACCACTAAAAATGCAATTCCAAATTAAAATTTAGGGGAGGGACCATGGCTCAATGGTAGAGTGTCTGCTTGGTCCCAGATTCAATCCCTGGCATCTCCAGTTAAAAAGAATTGGTGATTTTAATGACCCCACCCCCTTGAGACCTTGGGCTGCCATTGCCAGACAGGGTGGACTGATGGTCTGATTCAGAATAAGGCAACTTCATGGGTTCATCGGTTCAAAACAACCAAACATAACAAAGCAGCCCTAACCTGGCTAGCCCAGGCGAGCCCAGTCTTGTCAGATCTCAGAAGCTAAGCAGGGTTGTCTCTGGCAAGTACTTGGAAGGGACACCTCCTTGGAACACCAGAGGTGGGAGACGGGGGCAGGCTTTAAGGACACCTCGTTGGAACACCAGAGGTGGGAGGCAGGGGCAGGCTTTACTCAGCCACCTCTCTAAATATCCTCCAGCCCCCCAATAGGGGGTCAGTCACCAGAGGTCGCCACGACTTCCAGGTGCACACACACGCATATGAAAATACAAAAAGAAAAACCCACATCCATGACAAAGCATAAAACAACAGTGGAAAGAGAAGCATGACAGAGGAATAAATCGAGCTGCAAGTGACACACTGGTTTAGATCCAGAAAACGTTTTCATTCCATCTCACCTAATTCCTCTCACTATTATAGTCCCCATCACACATGACATTTTCTTCATGACAGTTCCATGGCCCCTAGCGCGGACTTTCTGGTGATCGAAGGGAACCCCCTCATCCCTTTTTCACTAGTGAAAAAGCTATTTGGATCCAACCCATTTTATAAAACTAAGAGAGCTAGGGTTAAAAAAAACCCAAATATAATCACTAAGAAGAGCACAACCTTCCCTGCCCAACAGGCTGCCAAGATACACCAGGATCCTCCAGACGAGGAGTCACCATGCAACCCTTAATGCCAACCCAAACACCATACGAAAACAAATCAAATAAGTAGATCCTGGTGGATCAGATTACTGGTCTATCTAGTCAAGCATACTGTTTTATTCAGGACAACCAGTTGCCCTGAAGGGCCAAACAAGCATGGCATAGAGGCAAAGGCCTGCCCCTGCTTCTGCCTCTCAGCACTGGTACTGAGAAGTCTACTGCCTCCGTCAATCACCATGGCTGGTAGCCATGGATGGACCTCTCTTACATGAATCTGTCTAGCCCCTTTTAAAACTATCTACGGCCCCGTTCACATGGAGGATTTGCCACAGGAGAGGAACAAGTGCATGGCGGATTTTCCGGGCGCAATCACACCACAACATCTGGGAAGCGTAGTGCACCCGTGGCTAACCTGTGGCTTCTCGCTGAAGATGCGAAGTAAAAAACTACCACATAGGATGTACTAGTTTCTGTGTTGCGTGTGTAAGCAGATATAAAACCATAAATTAGTCCATTTCTCAACAATTCAGTGTACAATTTCTACAGCCCACAGAGTGATGATTCACAAGACTCAGTATGAAGTCTTTCATGTTGACCCTTGGTCTCCCTCCATTCTTCAATTAACCTCCTAGCTTTCTTCACCACTTTTGCAGATATCTGGATAGATACTAATAAGATCTCTTGAAGGCATGTTCATTTCTTTGTTTTTACTCAGTTCTCTGTAAGTAACCTTTTCTTAAATTGGGGATTCAAAAAGAATAACACTGACAAGTCTTTCTGCTTTCCTACGAAGAAAAAGAACTTGGAAGGATGAACCCATCAAAAACAGCTCATATTTGTTACAGTTACTGTCAATAATGCTAGCTGAAAGGCAGCAGCTAAGTAGGTAGAGTGCATACTTGGCATGGAGAAGGTCACAGGTTCAGTCCTTAGAAACTCGATTCAAAACATCTCAGTTGTCAGGTGCTGTAAAAGACCCATTTCTGCCAGAATGATGATGGCCAATACCATGACGCACAATCCAGACAAGACAAGTCAATGGCAAGGAATGAGTTTGTCCTAAAGAGAGCTGCACTTCCCCAGAAGTAGCAGGTTCATAGCTTGGTGCTGATGGATCCTGGCCTGTGATTGAAGGCTCAGGTTTCCTCCACCGCACATAGTGCCTTTTGTTAGCTTTGCCTGATATGGTAGTTAAAGCCATTCCTCAAAAACCATGATTTGACCATAGTGACCCATACTCTGAACACATCCTAGCAAGAACACTGTAATGTGGTCTACATGAGGCTCACTTTGAAAACTGTTTAGAAATTCCAATTAGTCCAAAATGCAGCAACCAGGTTATTATCAGAGGGGACTGAATGTAGGTTTGCCATCCTGCTGGGGGTGGAAGGCAAGCTCCCAGCCCTGTGGTCCAGGCCTCTGGAGCCTCTCTTCTCCAGGGGGAGCAAGGGCCAGGAGTGGGGAGAGACACTGTGACATCAACTCCATTTTTACTCAAAAATGACATCACAACACTCTAGGAATCTCACATCTCTATGCTTAAAAAGGCATACAGATGAGCAAATTCCTAGAGCACCATGAAATCACAACTGGATACAAACCTGAAGTGATATCATGACATGGTGCATCATACCAGGATATCACTCACCTCCCACCAAAGGCTCCCACTGCCCATCTGTTTCCAGGAACAATTCCAATTGTCCATGCTCACCTATAAGGCCTTAAATTCTTTGGGAGCCAGGGTACTTGAAGTACCTTACCTCTTCCCATATTGTCAAGCTTTCTAGTTGAGATCCTCCACTCAAGACATGCTCTATGCCCCTGCCCAAAGAGGTAAGGCAGGTGGTGAGCAGATACAGATACTTGCTTTTCTTGAGCCTTGTCTGGAACCTACTTTCCTTTCCTGGGAGTACCAGGCCAAAACATTTCCCTTTACCCAGGCTTTTGACTAAGTGGTTCCATGATCTAGAAACTGCTTTCTTAATACTATTTTATTCGGTTCTGTTTCATGTGCTTTTATGCCTCAGCTTTCTTTTAATTGTGGTATTTATTGGGGTTTTTTGTTAATTTTTATTGACTGGATTGTTTTACTATTACTGTTATGATTCATTTTGTTGTTTTTGCTGCACGATGGTTTTGTTTTACTGTTGTGAGCCACCTCAAGTAGGCCTAGAGAGGCTACACAACACAAAAAGTAACACTGGCTCCACTAGAGGGAACTGGGGCACTAACCTAATAAAGGGTTTATTTAGCAGTAGTCCTTGTTGCAAAAAAAAAGAAAAGAAAAGAAAAGAAAACCAAAAAGAGGTCAAAAACGAAAGAGCCATCTGGCATCATGACTGGAAGTTATGACCTGACAAAAGGAAGAGTCCAGGGGCTAGTCCCAGACGGACCTATGGAGAAGAAACTGTGCTACATTAATTCAAAACTGTGGCAACACTGAAATGTATGAGAGCCTATTAGGCTGGTAGTTCAAATACAAAGGCATTGTCAAAGAGCCTTGAAAAGAACATGAAAAAAATAATGTTAGATTTATGAATGTGTTTCTAGTAAATCCAACTGAAGTTCACGAAGGACCATAGAGCCATGAGTCCTGGTGTTCCCTTCACTCCATGGGGCAAACAACACCATTGCAGTGTTCAGCTTGGAAAAGGCAAAGCAAGAACTAAGATAGATTCAGGTGGGTAGCCGTGTTGGTCTGAACTGGACCATAGCCATACTCCAGACAGAGCCTGCATAGCATCAATTTAAAGTTTAGGAGATCAGAAGGCTACTTTGGCCCTAACACTGGTGTTGAGTGGGCTTTGGGTTGCCAACTCTGGGTTAGGCAATTCCTAGGTATTTGGGAAATGGAGCCTGGGGAGGGCAGGGCTTGGAGAGAGGAAAGTACTCAGTGGGGTATAGTCAGAGGTCTTTTTTTTTTAATCTCCTGAAAACAGGGTAGCTTTATTAATTTTTGTTTCACCTTCATAACTACAAAGGAAGAAAAGGGAGAAGGGAAAAGGGGAGGGAAAAGGGGAAGGGAAAAGGGGAGGGAAAAGATGGCGGCAGTCCGACGAACGACGGAGCTGTAGACTAATGGGGCTCCGGGGAACTACGACTTTGGTGCCTCTTAGACCGAATTTAGCGTCACAATTGCACCCACGAAGGTCATTTTGGGGGGGATCGCGGGGGATTGCAGTTCCCCCGGATAAGGTACAGGGGGCGGGGCACATGACGAAGCCCCGCCCCCCACTTCCGGCCGCCCCGCTTCCGGCCCTCATTCAGCCAGGAGGAGGCAGGAGAAGAGGGAGGGTAAGTTGCTTCCTCCCTGCCTCTCCCCCCCCCTGCCTGCCTGGGGCCAGGGAGGGCCTTCGCGGGGCTTCCTTGCACTCCCACTGGCCTTGCAGGTCCACCACCGGGCCCCTCATGGGGCTCGGCAGTGGAGCTGCAAGGCCAGCAAAGTGGTTAAGATGCTGAACTGCAGGCTGGAAGGTCAGTAGTTCAGCAGTTTGAGACCCGAGTGCCGCATGACGGAGTGAGCTCCTGTCTCTGGTCCCAGCTCCTGCCAACGTAGCAGTTCAAAAGCAAGAAATTACAAGTAGATAAATAGGTACCACTTTGGTGGGAAGGTAACAGCATTTCGTGCACCTCGGCATTTAGTCATGCTGGCCACATGACCACGGAAATGTCTTTGGACAGCGCTGGCTCTTCGGCTTGGAAACGGAGATGAGCACTGCAACCCTAGAGTCTGATTCAACTGGCTTTCAAGCAAGGGTAACCTTTAACACACAATAAACACACATACAAAAACTAACGAAGAGAAACACAGGATGGAGAAAGAGGTAAGGCAGGTGGTGAGCAGATACAGATACTTGCTTTTCTTGAGCCTTGTCTGGAACCTACTTTCCTTTCCTGGGAGTACCAGGCCAAAACATTTCCCTTTACCCAGGCTTTTGACTAAGTGGTTCCATGATCTAGAAACTGCTTTCTTAATACTATTTTATTCGGTTCTGTTTCATGTGCTTTTATGCCTCAGCTTTCTTTTAATTGTGGTATTTATTGGGGTTTTTTGTTAATTTTTATTGACTGGATTGTTTTACTATTACTGTTATGATTCATTTTGTTGTTTTTGCTGCACGATGGTTTTGTTTTACTGTTGTGAGCCACCTCAAGTAGGCCTAGAGAGGTGGCATAATACATTTTCCAAATAAATAAATAATATTTATATGATATTCTCATCAACCCTTTGGGAAATATTGCAGCCTTGAGAAGTTGGCCATTTTGTGTCCTTTCAATACTATTCAACTACACAACACAAAAAGTAACACTGGCTCCACTAGAGGGAACTGGGGCACTAACCTAATAAAGGGTTTATTTAGCAGTAGTCCTTGTTGCAAAAAAAAAGAAAAGAAAAGAAAATCAAAAAGAGGTTAAAAACGAAAGAGCCATCTGGACTCATGACTGGAAGTTATGACCTGACAAAAGAAAGAGTCCAGGGGCTAGTCCCAGATGGACCTATGGAGAAGAAACTGTGCTACATTAATTCAAAACTGTGGCATCACTGAAATGTATGAGAGCCTACATATCATTAGGCTGGTAGTTCAAATACAAAGGCATTGTCAAAGAGCCTTGAAAAGAACATGAAAAAAATAAAGTTAGACCCCTGCCACACGGCAGGGGATAAGTCGCTCAAAGCCGCACCAAAGCCGCACCAAAGTTGAGACGCCGCGGCGAGATCCCACGATCCCCTGGGCCACGGCGCCTTTTCTCCCCGGGGAGAAAACACAGTTCAAACTGCACATGTCGGAGCATGCGCAGTTCGGCTAGGAGCCGGGGATGAGCCGGCCAAAGACGCGCCGGCGATCCGACGGCCCGGCTTGCGGCGCTTCAAGCAGAAGAACCACACAGGTAGGTGGTTCTTTGTAGTGCGGGTTTTCCGGCAGAAAGGACAGATCGGGGACAGGCAGGCAATGCTTCCCAGATGTTGCCGTGGGATCGCGCCCGTTTGCTCCGCCCCCGATCCGTCCCGCTCCCGGCCCAAAACCCCTACTGTGAACAGGACCTTTGATTTATGAATGTGTTTCTAGTAAATCCAGCTGAAGTTCACTAAGGACCATAGAGCCATGAGTCCTGGTGTTTCCTTCACTCCATGGGGCAAACAACACCATTGCAGTGTTCAGCTTGGAAAAGGCAAAGCAAGAACTAAGATAGATTCAGGTGGGTAGCCATGTTGGTCTGAAGCAGCAGAACAAAGTTTGGGGCCAGTAGACTATAGCCAACAAAACTGGACCATAGCCATATACTCCAGACAGAGCCTGCATAGCATCAATTTAAAGTTTAGGAGATCAGAAGGCTACTTTGGCCCTAACACTGGTGTTGAGTGGGCTTTGGGTTGCCAACTCTGGGTTAGGCAATTCCTAGGGATTTGGGGGTGGAGCCTGGGGAGGGCAGGGCTTGGAGAGAGGAAAGGACTCAGTGGGGTAATAGTGCCATACAGTCCCTCCCTCCCAAGCATCCATTTTCTCCAGGGGAACTGATTTTGTATTCTGGAGATTAGTTGTAATTCTGAGAGATTCTCAGATGCCACTAGGAGGTTAGCAGCTCTGCAGATATATCTTCCATAATGATAATGTATTGTGACCCAAATAGGTGGTCTCCTATTTGGTTGGGGGAATTAGCTTTAAGGAGACAGAGTGAGAGGAGGTAACTGGGATTCTCCACCAATTTATACAGGAATTTTTCCCTTAAGAGAACTCTTACATAACCCAGGCAGATGTTTTTTAAAAGAAAAAGAATAAAACAAAGAGCACACAATAACTTCGTTTTATTCTTTTTCTTTTTAATAAAAAACCTTTCCAGTTTTTTTATATATATATACACACACACACACATATATATATAAAGGAGCTGCAGTGGCTCAAGTGGTTAAGATGCTGAACTGCAGGCTGGAAGGTCAGTAGTTCAGCAGTTTGAGACCCGAGTGCCGCATGACGGAGTGAGCTCCTGTCTCTGGTCCCAGCTCCTGCCAACGTAGCAGTTCAAAAGCAAGAAATTACAAGTAGATAAATAGGTACCACTTTGGTGGGAAGGTAACAGCATTTCGTGCACCTCGGCATTTAGTCATGCTGGCCACATGACCACGGAAATGTCTTTGGACAGCGCTGGCTCTTCGGCTTGGAAACGGAGATGAGCACCTCAACCCTAGAGTCTGATTCAACTGGCTTTCAAGCAAGGGTAACCTTTAACACACAATAAACACACATACAAGAACTAACGAAGAGAAACACAGGATGGAGAGGTGGAGAAAGACGATAATTACCAATCCTGAAGAGGTCTGCGGAAGCAGCAAATGGAAGAGTAAAACAGCCAGGATTTTGGAAGAGAGCCCAACAAAGTGAGGGTGTATGTGGAGGATCCAAGACACACACACACACACTGCTGGGAAGCAGAGTGCTCCAGTCCGGATATTAGGCAAAACATACCCTGGGGCAGGTATGACACATTTGCCAGAAAAACAAAATGGGCTTTCTTGAGGAGGACAATAGTGTGGGAGAAGTTTGATGACCTCAGAAAAAACAAAAGCTTAATGGGCTTTCTTGAGGTGGACAATAGTGTGGGAGAAGTTTGATGACCCTACAAGTACCGGGCAGGAAGGCTAATGGGTTAGGTGAATAGAATTAAGCATTGATTAACTGTCACTTAATTATGATAAGTGGGTACAGAGGAAGTAAGTTTGGACATGATGAGTTTAGTCCAGAGGTGACTCAATAGATCCTGGGAGACCCAATGTCCCACAATTATGATGAAGAAGAAGAGATTGGATTTATACCCTGTCCTTCACTTGGAGTCTCAGAGTGGCATACAAACCTCTCTCTGGGGCTTGGAGGGGGCATTAGCCAGTCAGCCACTCTGACTCATCTTCCAAAATACTTGCCTGGGCTTATTTTCTGACTGGTATCCATTTTGTCTCATTTTGGGCCAGGAAGTATCCTGCACTTATACATTTTGGGGTGATGTATGGAGAGGTGTTTCTGCCTCTATGACTATAAACTGCCCCTCTGCTAACAGTATGGAGTCAGATATAAAGAAAAGCACCCTGTTGAAGAGTTCCAGTCTGGAGTTAATGGCCCAATGCTTTCCCAGTCATTTCCCCTGTCTCGTTTTGAAAGAGGATGGACATGCCTGCAAGCCATCCTCCCTCAACACACATGCACACCTGAAAGAAAACCGATAGACATTTTTTATCAGTATGCTTGGCACCAAAGCATCAGATGTTCACCAGCAGGTGCTAGATGTGGAGAATCCCCCCCCCGATGCAGCATACTTTCTAGGCAGAGGTTTGCATCTGGAAAGTGGCATGAGTCTTTATTGTTATGAATGTACCTTTGCTAGCAAGCAGGTTCATTCTTTTAGTCTAAAGTTGTTCAAGGGCAGACTTCTCCTTTTCAAAATTAATTTAATCCAAGTCATTAACTAGGAAGCCTCGAGAAGTTGATAGACCTTCAAAATACAAATAACTGAGCGTTCTGCGTCTTTAATTAGTAACACTCCAGATCTGAGTATAACCCGGGTACAAGTACTCTGTGACCAATCCTCCTGAGCCAGCCCCATCTGTCAAAGGCTCTTCTCCCCTGCCGAGGAAGCCCACGGTCACTTTGCTCTGCTCTTCCCTTTTCCCCTTCCCGTAAGCACTTTAAAGAAGCTTTGAAAAAAAATCAGTGTGTGTGTGAAATGCAAAGCATATTTAAATGAAAGAAACCGCCTGTTTCTGTCACTAGACAGGCTCCACGGCATGCAGTAACTATGATAAGAAACGTCCTTTTTAAAAAAGAAAGAAAGAAACATCTTCTAGCGTAACAAACATAAAGGAAATACTTCACATTTTTTAGCACCATACTCGTGCCTTGAGGTTAACGGAGATGCCAAATGCCCCATTTAGGAGTAAAAGGGGTTACTAAATAATTGGAATATTTTCACATATTTGTTGCCAATTTGAAGATTTTGGAAGGCGAACTATAACCAGCGTGCAAACTGTGAATGGATTAAGCCAGCCCTGTACAGTTTGGGAATAGTGATGATTTGAGTTTGGGATATAAAATATATCAACTGTGAATGTGGGTTCATGATGCCTTCCTTTTCTCTCGGTACCACATATGATCACACGGGCACCCTCCTCAGTTTTCCATGCTCGTTTTGACCTCTTCCCCTCTGCCCGCGAAACAGCCAGCAGTCTGTAATATGGGAATAACTAAATATAAGGATTGCTATTTGCTATCTGTCTTTTAATGTAATTTAATATGTTCTATTGTTTTATCTGGTGATTGTTTTAATACTACGTACATTGCCCAGAGAACTACGACTCTGGGATTATTATTAGAAGAAGAAGAGATTGGATTTATACCCCACCCTTCACTACCCAAAGTTGTCTCTGAGCGGCTTACAAACTCCTTTCCCTTCCCCTCCCCACAACAGACACCCTGTGAGGTAGGTGGGGCTGAGAGAGCTCTGACAGAAACGGCTCTTTTTCAAGAACAGTTTCGACAGAACTATGGCTTGCCCAAGGTCATCCAGCCAGGTGCAAGTGGAGGAGTGGGAAATCAAACCCGGTTCTCCCAGATTAGAGTCCGCACCAGTGTTCCCTCTAAGCTGAGTTAGTGTAAACTAGCTCACGGTTTTTTAGCCTCCAGCTCATACATTTTTGTCTTAGCTCAGGAAGGAGGGCTCCAGAGCAAGCTAATTGATGCAGCAGCCAAATGGCTCACTCACAGCTTTCATGCCCAGTAGCTCACAAAGTAGAATTTCTGCTCACAAGACTCCACAGCTTAGAGGGAGCATTGGTCCGCACACAACCACTACACCAAACTGGCTCTTTTTATTATTACTAATAATAACAAGAACAACAACTTGTTTGAATTTTAAACCAAATAGCATTTCAAGGGACTTTATGTCAACTGGGCATCCAGCACTTGTCAAGAGCTACAGGAATTCCCAGCTTTCCTTGGGGCTTTATATCTGCCTCAGGGAGCCAATGGGGTGAGTGGGTGAGTGAAGCCACTGTGGGACCCAGAGTTTCTAACAGACTCTGGAAGTGACTCGCCTGTAGTCTCAATGGCTCACCAGAGGAGGCAGCAGAGCTCCAGAGTTGCCAGTTTGAATCCCCCTCGCTCCAGGCAGCTGGCTGGTTAGCGGTGGTTGATGCAGCAGCTTAAGAGGATGACGCCTGGGTAAGGAAACATCTGTCTGGGAACATTTTCTCTCTTAGCTGGGTACACAAATAGAACCGTATTACCCACCTGCAGTTCAGAGAAGATGGAATGGTCACAGAAGAATTCCATTTACCATACCACTTCCAAATGCAGGGGATCATAATGATAATTCTACAAAGACTAGACCAACAGCCCTAAATATTCTCCACACTGATGAATTAAGTGTCTGAAATTAACACTACCCAGTTTGTACAGGGGATCATAATGATAATTCTACAAAAACTAGACCAACAGCCCTAAATATTCTTCACACTGATGAATTCAGTGTCTGAAATTAACACTACCCAGTTTGTTTCTTGGCTAACCAAGGACTGGAACACAGGTCTCCCCAGCCCAAAAGCTCTTCGTTTCCTCCACTCTGATTTTTACGAACAAGGGGCTCTGGAACAGTCTCATTTAGTGACCCCAGCAAATTGGGGTGGCAACGGATTCTAATGTCAAAATCTGAATTACCAATGTTTGTTTTTCATTGGTGCTTTTTTATTAGAAGAAGAAGAAGAGAAGAGAAGAGATTGGATTTATACCCCGCCCTTCACTTGGAGTCACAGAGCGGCTTACAAACTCCTTTCCCTTCCCCTCCCCACAACAGACACCCTGTGAGGTGGGTGGGGCTGAGAGAACTCTGACACAAAGTTGCTCTTTTTCAAGAACAGCTGTGCCAGAGCTTGTGACTGACCCAAGGTCACATCAGCAGGTGCAAGTGGAGGAGTGGGGAATCAAACCCGGTTCTCCCAGATTAGAGTCTGTGCACTTAACCACTACACCAAACTGTATCTATTGATGGGAAATAGTTGAGCTAAATGGTAAAAGGGTTGCATTTATGGATCTGAACAGTCCAATCACACTTAAAGCAATCCCAAATTAAAATGGTGACATGAAATGGAAGTATAATTTATGTACAGATGAATGGGGAGAAAGCATCCAGGAACAAAGAAGGCTGAAACTTTTCAATAACCGCTGCTATGATTATACACAAGTATTTTTGGAGCAATATTGCTGGGACCTGTACTAGTTTTGGAATCCTTGCAGAACTTTCCCAAATATTTGTCATTAGCTGCTGCTTATCTTCTCTTTCTAAATTAACCTCATGATCTTTCCCCTGCTTTGAAATCAATGTGACTTTAAACACAAGTCCATTTATTAAGTCTTTTTATTAGGCCTTTTCATTATGCATGCTTGTAAAGATCTTAATAGAGATGTTAAGTAATGAAATTTTGCAAGTTCCTAAAATCTTCATAAATCTCCATAAATTGTCTCTTTATGAGAGACCTACTTTCATTGTGTCTGACTTTTTTTTATTCACACGCAACAAAAATGTTAATATACTTTAATTACGCTAATATGATTTATCTCTTCACTCATTATACAAGTTAATTTTGTTCCAAAGGAGTCCTGTTTTCAAATTCTCTCCAGCAATGGAGAATTAAAGTAATTATAGTTTAGCACAGGAAATTAGTCATAAAGGTCTGTGATTTCTAAAATGAATTGAAGTTTTCACAGGGCAGATTATGCCATATGACTTACAGAGACAAGGATTTAAAAGGGGGTGGGGAGCTTGACTTTGCCATCTTATATCTCCATTAGATTTTTTTCCCCCAGCAAGGCAATCTCAAGCAGTGAAACTTTGGGGGGGGGGGTCAGGAAGGGTTCAGGGCTTCTACAGCACTTTCACATTTTTGCTGGCTAAGGCGAAATACATCTTTGAGTCCAAGGATGCTTCATCCATAGAAGAGCATCACTTGAAATCTCTGCACTTTGACTGCTGGATGTGGACTGGATTCGCACATATATGTTCATTACATGATGACAGCAACATCCAATGGGCATGTATGTGCGAATGGGCCGTCCTGGACCATGTCCCCAAATTGTGCATCCTTGTGGTTTTTGACTGGAAATCCTCATTTGGTTTTCATTTCTGTCTTGTACAAAGTGAACCCAATGAGTCTTTATTTGAAAACACCTTGCTCCCCCAAAGTAGCAATTCCGGGGACGGGGGCTTTCCAGGCCATGTGCAGAGACCTCAGAAAAACCAGAGCAACCACTTATTCCAAGCAAAAGCAAGTCAGTTTATTTTGATACAAAATAGAAAAGATGCAGGAAGTAGAATAAATACAGATTTAATCAGAGAGTCAAAGAGGATGCATACAAAATCCACAAAGGCTAAAAAGGAAGGAGGAGGAGGAGGATTGGATTTATACCCTGACCTTCACTTGGAGTCTCAGAGCAGTTTACAGTCTCTTTCCCCTCCTGTCCCCACAACAGACACCCTATGAGGTAGGTGGGGATGAGAGAGCTCTGACTGAGAACTGCTCTTCAGAGAACAGCTCTGAGAGAACTGTGGCTTGCCAGAGGTCACCCAGCAGCTGCATGTGGAGAAGTGGGAATCAAACCCAGTTCTCTCAGATTAGAATCTGCGCTCTTAACCACTACACCAGACTGGCTCAGCTAACTGCATACAGTCCTTAGGAATCTAAGATGCTTGATCTGATGGTCTCTATGGTGGTCAAATCTCCTCCATGCTCCACCAGTGTGGATCAATCAGAACAGCACAGGAGTCAACCAGGTGGAACTGAACTGGAACCAGCAAGAGGAAATGTCTGGGGCCCTCTTTAAATAGCTTAAAGAAGCTGCCTTTAAAAAGTGCAATTCACAATGTGAACAAGGAGCATAGGCTTTGTTAAAACAAATGCATGTTGAAATAAGGCATGCAAAAAAGAGTAAAGGGGGAGTATATTGTTACAAATATTACGACCAACAATATGAATTCCTTTACATACACCAGAAGCAGGCAGGGAAAGGATTGCTTTCTGTCATGGTTTTTGTTGTTGTTGTTGTTGTTGTTTGTTTTTTGGCCATCAAGTCACAGCTGATTTATGGCAACCTTATGGGGTTTTCAAGGCAAGAGACATTCAGAGGTGGCTTGCCATTGCCTGCCTCTGCGTAGCGACCCTGGACTTCCTTGGAGGTCTCCCATCCAAATGCTAACCGGGGCCCACCCTGCTTTGCTTTCGAGATCTGACAAGGTTGGGCTAGCCTGGGCTGGCATCCAGGTCAGGGCACTGTGGAAAATGCAGGACAGTCACCCGCACAGTGTTGTTTAGAAGATGCAAA
The DNA here is from genome assembly GCF_001447785.1 of Gekko japonicus. Classification (NCBI taxonomy): domain Eukaryota; kingdom Metazoa; phylum Chordata; class Lepidosauria; order Squamata; family Gekkonidae; genus Gekko; species Gekko japonicus. The sequence goes on from NW_015177072.1 coordinate 204,577, forward strand.
AGCACGGAAGGGGTTGAGAGGTGTGGTAAACTAAGCAAGCTCCCATTCTGGAATTAATTTTAGAAATCTTTCTTGTTAAACCAGAAAGAAGGCGGAGTGGAATACAGTGTAGAGAAGAGAATGGGTAGCAATAAGCAGGCCCTTCGGGGGAACAGGGGAAATCCACTCGCACCTACTTGTCTAACAACAATTGGATAATTTACACGTTCCCTATAGTTTCTGTACCTATTGGGGGGGGACAGGAGTGACACAGCATATATTTTCTTGTCCCTTAGCTGAGCCTATTCTTTGATCCCAGGAACGAAAACAGTGAGTAGTCTAATATAATGCAAAAAGAAAAGAAAAGTGGGACAAGCCGTCTTTGAAAATTCCTTTATTCTGGAGTAAATCTCACTGAGAATAGTTGGGATCTTAAGACTGTTATCTTCCTCTAGCTGTTTTTTTCCCCCCTTCCTTATGGGGGTTAGTGAAGACATGAATCCATGAAGCTGCCTTATACTGAATCAGACCCTTGGTCCATCAAGGTCAGGATTCTCTACTCAGTCTGGCAGCGATTCTCCAGGGTCTCAGGTAGAGGTCTTTCACATCACCTACTGCCAGCAGGGACTGAACCTTGGATCTTCTGTATGCCAAGCAGATGTTCTACTACTGAGCCACAGACTCTCTATTATCAGCTGGTTTTGTGTATTTTCATGTAGTGTTAGGTGTACCTAACCACACCAGTTTGGTGTAGTGGTTAGGAGTATGGACTCTAATCTGGGAGAACCGGGTTTGAGTCCCCACTCCTCCACATGCACCTGCTGGTATGACCTTGGGTAAATCACAGGTCCTTTCAGAGCTGTTCTGTCAAGATCAGTTCTCAAAAGAGCTCTCTCAGCCCCACCTACCTCACAGGGTGTCTGTTGTGGGGAGGGGAAGGGAAAGGAGATTGTAAGACACTCTGAGACTCCTTCAGGTAGTGAAGGGTGGGGTATAAATAAATCTCTTCTTCTTTCTCTTCTTTTTCTACTCGTAATGAAAGAAAGATGCAGAATCATAGAATCATGTAGTTGGAAGGGTCATCTAGTCCAACCAACTGCACAATGCAGGAAATTCACAAATACCTCCCACACACATTCACACACACACAGTGACACCTGTTCCATGTCCAGAAGTTGGCAAAAAACCTTCAGGGTCCCCAGCCAAACTGGCCTGGAGAAAAATTGCTTCCAGGCCCATCTGGAATGTTAGGGAAAATGAATGGCCATCCACATGAGCAAATTGTTTCAATACTGACAGGCATCTAGTGGGAACTTCCCCTCTGATTCTCTTGGAAAAAACCTAGTCTTGCATATGACTAAATATCTCTGTTGGGGCTTTTGTGGGTTCCCCAGTAAATCAATTGTTTTCAATGCTAGAAATCAATTGCTTTTGTTTGTATTTTGAGTAAAAATAATATTGTTAATTGGGTTTGCCAGTGTCCTTTATATAGTTTATATCTCTGATACCCGGTGTTTTATGACACATATGGCCTGGCTTGACAAAGTAATCTCTTCTTCTTTCTCTTCTTTTTCTACTCGTAATGAAAGAAAGATGCAGAATCATAGAATCATGTAGTTGGAAGGGTCATCTAGTCCAACCAACTGCACAATGCAGGAAATTCACAAATACCTCCCACACACATTCACACACACACAGTGACACCTGTTCCATGTCCAGAAGTTGGCAAAAAACCTTCAGGGTCCCCAGCCAAACTGGCCTGGAGAAAAATTGCTTCCAGGCCCATCTGGAATGTTAGGGAAAATGAATGGCCATCCACATGAGCAAATTGTTTCAATACTGACAGGCATCTAGTGGGAACTCCCCCTCTGATTCTGCTCTTGCCCCCACTGCGCATGGAGGATCTGGAGAACCTATTCGAAGCAAGGACAAGGAGAAATTCAGGGTGAGGGCTTCAGCTGAAGGGCCACACAATGGATGTGCGGATGTTTTTCATGTTGACTTCTTTGTGTGTTTGTGCATGTTTCCAACTTGTGCATCTGCTGTGTGCAAGCTTTCTGTCAAGACACTTCACAGTGGAGTTGCAAAAATCAGGAACATGATGCATCGGTATGGCTGCACTTCTGACAGCATGCCAAGCCGTTCTCAAATCCACAATATTCAGAAATAGAAGTAAAGATCCAATTCTGCTCAAGCTGCTGAGGTTTATGTGTGCTAGCGAACTCATGCCTTGGAAACATGGGCACACCCACCACTATGCAAATGGGCTGTGCATTCATACATACAAGAACCCAATGTGGTATAGTCCTTTGAGAATTAGATTATGAGTGGGGAGACTGAGGTTCAAGTCCTTGCTATGCTATGAAGATGGTTCCACACTATTCACTCTCTCTCAGTCTAACCTAACTCTCAGTGTTATTGAGAGGGTAAAATGGGGGAAAGCAGACCAGGGCTGCAGTCACACGGAGCATTAGCCACGCTGCATAGACAGAAGATAGGCGGACTTTCCAGGCGTGATCTCACCACAACATCTGGGGAGCGTAGAGCTCCCGTGGCTGACCCGTGACTACCCTCCGAAGACACGCAGTAAAAAACTATTACCTCCGAGGTACTAGTTTCCGGGAACCGTGCGGCAAGAGCGGGCGCCTGATCACGTCCCTGCCGGACTCCCGTGGCATCCGGCGCTCGCCGGGTTGTTCCACCCCCATGCCTCCAGAAGCTCCCAATAGCGCATGCGCACAAAGACGCGCGGTGTCGTTGGGGTCGAGGGAGGGCCATGGGGGGCTGTGATGGGGGTGAGGGGGTGAGTGGCAGTGGCTAGGCAGAGAGCGGGTCACGTGTCCCGGGGAGGGAGGGTGGGCAGGCTGTTGGTGGGGAGGGGGGATCTGGTGGGTTCCTCCCTCCTCCCCCTCCTTGTGAGCGGCCAACGGACCCTGCCTGGAGTGGGCTGTGCACAGCCCTCCCAGAGGCGGCGGCTCGTTCCGTCCCCTTCCTATCGGCCGGATGCTCTCGGTGGAGGTGCAGATACTTGTGTGATTGGCACCTCCACCCTAACCACGGGACCTTGCTGGGACCTCTCCAGGACATCTGATCCCGCAGCAGTGTGGTATTTTGCCCCGGGGCAAACAGCCACACTCCCCCCCCCCGCATTTTCCTAGCCATGTGGCTGGGGCCTAGGTACACCAAAGGTGTCAAACTCATATGTTATGAGGTCCAAAACGGACATAAATGTCACTTTGTCAAGCCAGGCCATATAAAACACCAGGTATCAGAGATATGAACTATATAAAGGACACTGGCAAACCCAATTAACAATATTATTTTTACTCAAAATACAAACAAAAGCAATTGATTTCTAGCATTGAAAACAGTTGATTTACTGGGGAACCCACAAAAGCCCCAACAGAGATATTTAGTCATATGCAAGACTAGGTTTTTTCCAAGAGATACCAGAAAAGGGGAAGTAGCTTATATTTCCATACATACCAGTTGTTCAAAGGCCAGATAAGAGCCCTGGATGGGCTGATTCCGGCCCCTGGGCCTTATGTTTGACACTCCTGGTGTATACCACATATCACATATTCCTCAGATGAAGAACAGGATGAGCTGACAAAGATTTTTTTTTCTCCCTCTCCCAAGAACTTGAGGGCATAGCCTCCAGGTAGGACCTGGGGACCCCCCCGAATTACACCTCCTTTCCAGACTACAGAAATCAATTTCCATGGGGAAAATGGATGCTTTGGAGGGTGGACTCTATGGCATTGTTACCCCACTGAGGTCCGTGTCCTCCCCAGGCTCCATCCCCAAATCTCTAGGAGTTTCCCAGCCTGGATCTGGCAACCCTGCCCCCCATCCCATGCCGGAAATCAGGGAGGACCTGGCAACCCTATGAGGGTACCCAATGACACTGATGGGCAGTAGATTCATGATGTACGAAAGGAAATACTTCTTCCCACAATGAATGGTTAGAATGTGGAATTTGCTGCGAGGGGATTTACTGATGGCCACAGGCATATGAAGCTTTAAAGGGGGATTAAACAGATTCGAGGAGGATAAGTCTATCTGCAGCTTCTAGCCATGGTGATTAAAGGGAACCTGCATGTTCAGAGATAGTCAACCTCTGAATCCCAGTGTCAGGAGGAGCCAGAGAAAGCCCTCAGCCACTATGCCCAGTTGATGGACCACTGTACAAGGCGTGACTGCTTATTTGCCTGAGAGGAAGTGTGCATTCACAAGACACCGTGCACTGTCTGCCCGCTACATACAGGACTTCTAGCCAAGCCAATACATGGGACAGATAGATGGGCTCAACTGTGGCTTTTATCATTTCCATGTTTCAACACAACGCGGTACATTTGCTGGTGCCTAGTGGTGAAATGAGCTGTGACGGGGAAGTTGCAGGTAGCGATGCTTGAACCCTTGTGGGTTTGGCTCTTGAGCCGATGGTTTTCAACCAGCTGTTCATTGACCCAGTCATCAGTGTTTGGCCTGTTGCTCCACTGTATTCTTTCCCCCCGTGCAGTATGGCTCAGTCAGCTTTTTGCACAGGCACATTCTTTCGCATCCCATTGGGGTTCTCGTCCCCCTCGCTTGCGCTGCCTGCTCAGCAGATAATTAATTAAATATACAGAACATAACAAATCATACAAATCAGTTATAAATAAATGTTGTGTTCAGTGACTTTTTAAAAATCCTACTATTTGGTGTTTGTCTAAGTAGTCCTTTGCAGCGTTAATGGCGGTCGATTGTTTGGGATTGTTGGCAGCACAGTTTTGGGGGGGATCTGATGCAAACCTGTTTCAGGAGCTCAATTCCTTCAGTGCCAGCCCAAACAGACCAGAGGATCAGCTCATGTCTAATTGTGACAGCTGAGCATGTCCACTGTGAAATTTATGTCATTCCTAGTTGGAGATTCAAACCTCATCTCAGCCACAACCTTACCAGGTGGTTTTAAGTAAGCAATTCTTTCTCAGCCTAACTTTCTTACCTGCGATATCAGGCTTACTATCTGATGTAAAGATGACTGTGATAGTGTATGTGAAATGCATTCAAAAGTGAAAGTGCTATATAAATGCTGCTAAATATTGTTAGTGCAGAAAGTGTATTCTAATTCTTCATATATTCTCATAGCAGTCTGTTTCAATAGACTGAGCTATCAAGGCTGTTGCTCTGCTACAAGAGCAAATTTCAGGCTGCTTCAGCTGCATGACACTGCTAACGACTCTGAGACATTCACAGGTCACACTGTTTCCCTGTATAACTGTGAGTTCATCACCAAAGGGGGAAAGAAAAATAGACTTTCTAAGTGTGGAAGAAGTGGTTCTGAACATCTGCTGCCTTGGAAACAAGTTATCTCTGAATGAAGTAAGTACATCTTCCAATAGCTTCCACCATATGTGAAGACAGACAGGTATCGACCACACCTTTGGGGTGTACGCCGGTCTTCAGCCACAGATAACCCTGCTGTTTTTTCAATTGTCAAACTCTCTTTCAACTCAGTTCAATTTTTGGAAAGGCCTTCAACATGTAAACACACAGGCATGATTCACCCTAACAAATACATAACGTGTGCTAGAAATTTGAGTCTGCTGCATGCATTTGTGTATAGTCATGAGCCATTTAGATTCTCCAAATCCATTATGCTTTGCCATGTACAGGTTTTTTTGTAATGCTTGGTTGTGTCAAAACCCACACTGTAATAATTATATCCAAATGGTAAATCTGCCTTTTTTGTGATGGCTGAGTTATCCTGAGAAATCAAGCTATTCACCAGTTATAGTTGCCAACTATGGGTTGGGAAATTTCTGAAATTTAGGGGGTGGATCTTGGAGAGGGACTTCAGAAGAGTATAATGCCATAGACTCCAGCTTCCAAAGAAGCCATTTTCTCCAAGAGAACTGATCTCTGTTGGCTGGAGATCTGTTGTAATTCCAGGAGATCTCCGGCCATCACCTGGAGGTTAACTGCAAGGCAAGGACCCTGGTGGAAAAGATAAGCTCAAAAAGAATGGATGCACCATAACAAGGACTATAAAATCATTGAATCACACTAATAGCTCATAAAAGTATATTGTGTATGAAATACAAATTGTAGTATAATTTTTACATATTTGTACAACAATATAATTTTTTCAAAACATCAAGTAGACTCTTCAAGTATATGATTTTTTACCATGTAAATAGTACATACAATATTGTAAGATTAAAAAGAAGAACCTTAGCAACATTAATAAATAAGCCCTCTCTGGAACAATAATCCGAGAAGGAACCTATGAGCTTGTGTAGGCGGTTTGAAACAGCAAATAGACACAGAAAACCTTCACTCCAACAGGGATGAGGCATTCTGTTTCAAAATCTTGGACTGAGCTTAAACTATGATAAATATGCTAGACTATGTGATTCCTTTGAAAATGGGTGATTCTTGATAAAGACTTCTTGAAATGGAATTGTTACTGGACATCCGTTGAATCTTGCCCTGGGATCTCTTCTTGTTCCCTGTGAACATACTGTTCAGAGAAGTGTTCCAACTGAGCCCTGTTTTCAAAGCCTTACTCTTACAATATTGTATGTACTGTTTTCATGGTGGAAAATCATATACTTGAAGAGTCTAGTTGATGTTTTAAAACATATTTATTGTTGCACAAATATGTAAAATTTATAGTAAAGGTAATGGTTAAGGTTTCCCTTGCTCAAAAATCAGTCGAATCTGACTCTAGGGGGTGGTGCTCATCTCCATTTCCAAGCCGAAGAGCCAGCGCTGTCCAAAGACATTTCCATGGTCATGTGGCCAGCATGACTAAATGCCAAGGCACACGGAATGCTGTTACCTTCCCACCAAAGCAGTACCTATTCATCTACTTGCAATTTCTTGCTTTCAAACTGCTATGTTAGCCAAATTGCTTTATCTACAGCAATTGGCAAATAAAATTTACTCTGGATTCTTGCCTGTGTATACTAAGGTCCAATCCACCCCAAGGTTTTGCCAGTGAGAGAGTCGAGGCTGGTATGTTCCAAAACAATCTGTCTTTTACTTAGCAATATATAAATCACATACACACAAATCAGATGCACGCACACAATCAAACAAGTTCCTTAGGAATACAGAGTTACAAAGAATCACTTTTACATTCACAGGTGGAATGATAGAGAGCAATACTTATCTGTCCTGAAGCTTGTCAGTTCCAACGAAGAATGAATGGGGAGAAATAGAAATGCTAGGGGAGTTATCACACAGCTAGAACCAGCCAGCGTGTGGGTTTCTTGGCTGCGCACACCAAGTTATTAAGTAGGGACAAAGGATTTGGTACAGAGAGCTGGACATGAGAGGAGTTTGAAAGCAGACATGGGGTGGTGGTGGGGGAGGCGGCTAGCAAAGGCCAGGCAACCTGCCCTCACCTTTTATAGGTGAGTCTTTGGGTGGGTGGGAACTATGCCAGCCTGTGGATCCACCAACCTATTAGTCCGTCCCAAAACCAACCTTATTGGCTGCTTGCCATGAGGGGTGGCTACCTAGAGGTTTGGCCAATATTGAAACTTAAGACCCTATCTTCAAGAGATGGCATCTGGGCAAGTGTGAAAGTTAGCGTCAAGGAATCTTCTTGATGTGCAGATAAGGTTGCCTTTCGCTGGTCATTAGAGATGCATCTGGCAGGAAATGCTCTTTCAGATGTAAAACAGAGATGTGTAGTACGTGTCTTTCAACAGTTTATCAGTGGGGGTTGCTTTCATGCAAGCTGTTGTTTGCTGACCATAATGGCGATGTGTGCTTCTTCCCTCAGGCTAATAGCTGTGTATTTAAGACCTCATTAACATGTAAGGCTTAGAGCAGGCACCATCTATGTGTATCTCACAACAGGTGATTTGAACAGCTTCCTTTGAGCCTATGGGAGTGTGCACAGTTCATGTAGTGATTGGCAGCAAATATAAATCCATAAAGCAAATATCACTCTTATTTCTCATCAGCTAGGTTGTCAGGAACTGGGACAAGAAACGGGAGCTCACGCCATCATATGGCACTTGGGTCTCAAACTGCTGAGCTACTGACCTTCCGGTCTGCAGGTAAGTGTCTTAACTGCTTAACATTGTATTCCATACACAATGTATTTTTATTAGCTATTACTGTTATTATTCATTGACTTGATAGTCCTCGTTATGGTGCATCCTTTCTTTTTTACTACCTGGAGGGTGACAACCCTATCGCAAATAGTCATTGCATCATTTGGGTTGGGTTGTCAGGAGAAAAATTCAGAATGCTCTGAATACCAGGCCACTCCCACTGACACCATGAGAAATGCCACATGGTTCTGTGTGTCACAACAACCCCACCCCAATTTAGGTGGCCACCTGGCCAGTGAAATGGAGCAGTGATTTTTCCTCCTTCCCTCCCCTTTCCTCCTCTGATACCTTGGATATACAATGTACATAAAGCCTAGTACATTCTGGGAAATGTAGCTCCAAGGATGCCTGGCATCAAATGTTAGGCATCATGGAAATTGCATTTCCCAGAATGCACTGAGCACCACAGACTGTGTGTCTGAGGTGCCTTGGGTGGACATGAGGAAGGAAGGAAAGAGGCAAGGAGCATCTTCCTTCCTGTCAAGAAGAATGGGAAACCCACCACTAGCCACTACCCTGTTGCACTAGGTTAGCTGAAGAAAGGAGGAGGAATTCTTCTCTGGCTCAGATAGAATATCCAAGCCAGAGGAGAATTTTGGGGCTGTAATTCTTTGAAGGGTAGTATTATTAACTACTCACAGTTTGGAAGTATGTCTATACATTTGCCCTTTATCCAATGATCTCAGATGGCAGAAATTGAGTTTGTCCCTTTCATTCGCTCAATGATTCTGTGAGGTTGATTCGGTGGAGGGAGTGTGGTTTGTCTGAGGCCACCCATCAGGTTGAAACACTGAGCAGAAATTTGAACCCACGTGACCTCCAAGCTCCAAGTTTAGCCCTCTGGCTACTATTCTACAGGAGCTCACTCTACTCCTATTTCAGAACAGCAAACCCAAAATGTGGAAATTGCCTGAGAAACTGTATATGGGAGGGTACAAACTTTCATTTTTGAAATGCACTGATTGTTGATTTTCTTAATATCTGGCCTGCGTGACTTTCCTGTTTCTCTGTTTCACTGCCCTGAGGTGTTATGCTGAGCCACGTGGCCAGGAAACACCATCTGGGAAGTGACAGATAACAAATGTTACGTTGGCCACTGCTTCCAAACAACAATGTTGTTAAAAGTTCACCATTGTATTAGAAATGACAAAATGCAAGATTCATTTCTTTTTCCCCTTTAAACCTTTTTAGGAGACTTTAGTCAAATATATGCTCTGCATTATGCAAGGGAGTATATTACAAAAAACGTGTTGAAACATTGCACACTTCTGGGAACCAAAGAAGCAGAAAGAGCTTTGTGAGTCTGAACCTGGTACAGCAGGGCTGGTCTGCAGTTGATATTTGCTGCACGGAAAGGCCACTGTGTGATTACTTTTTCACAGCTCCATTGTAACAGGCACCCTACTTCCATTAAATGTATCCTGCACCAGTACCTAACACGTTTCATGGAAGTAGGAGTGTTTTAAAAAACCCAACCCGGTATTTTTCAGGTTTGGGTATACTGAACCCACAAAATATTGGTATTTCTAGATATTCCTAAATCACAATACTGGTATGATATCTGATTCAGTAAATATTTGGGATTGCCGAATTTTTTTTGCTCCATTATATTCTACAGGGACCATTATAGTCACCATCCCTATAGGGTATTATGGAAAATTGATCTGGGGGTATATGGGGCTATGTGGAGGCTGGGGTTTTTTAGGTAGAGGCATGATATTTGCAGCACAGTTGCTGGTGCCTAACTTCACCCCCCCCCCATTTCAAAAAGATTGGACCAGGGGGTCCAATTCTATGGGCCCTAAAAGATGGTGCCCCTATCCTTCATTCTTTTGCAAGCTGTGGCTGAACTCCAAAGGCATTTAAAGGGCTTGTGATCCCTTTAAATGCCTTCTCCAAGCCGCATCTTCACCCAGAAGGTGTTTAAAAGGACTGCAATTCCTTTAAACACCCTTTAACACCAGCTATCTAGTGGCCCCAAAAATTGTGAATAGTTTTAAGATTTTTTCAGGCTCAGCCATATTGGATAGCTGGATAAATGCCCCAGCTGATATCCAGCTGAAAAAAATACCTGAAAAATACTAGTAAGCTATTTTTCGGGGGGGGGGTTTCAGCTCAGATAAACCGAATGCATACCCTCTAATTGGAAGGAACAAGGATTAGTGATGACACAGAGGTGGTCTACATAAAAAGGAAACAGGATGTACTTATTGATGCTACATATTGCAGTGGCAACAAATATATTAGCTATTAAAGTTGCTTTTCTGTTCCAAATGCAATATGTTGACCAGTTGTACGTTACAAGTTTATCCAGAAAAGCTGATGTGCCTAGGCTTTGGTGGAGTAAATATAACAATAACCAGCATTTATGACCAACTGGTTTATGATTGAATCCCAGGCAAGAGTACTCTTGGAATAGGCATACTCCGGTTAGAACTACTGATACAGTACCCATGAAGTTTATAAAACTACCGTAGACTACAGTACCTATGATGCAGTATGCCTGTGATCAAAATGAGCACAGCCATGATAAATATATAGCCTGTATAAGATTAAATATCTTGAAGGCTAGGCAAACAGGAAACATAGAGGCAAAGACAGAAGCAGTGGAGATACCAAGAAGTTGCAGAAATCAGTCCCACCTTAGTGAATGCCAAATACAATCCATTCCCATATTACCTTTTAAGAAAATATGAAGTCAACTGGCAGCAAATATAATCTGTTTAGAAAAAACATGAAAATCATTAGCACACATCTATTTTGCACATTATGCACATAGCTAATTCCCAAAATTCCATTCAGTTCACCAAACAGTCTGCAATAATCTAGTATAATTGAGAACTAGAATCCAGGACAGAGCTATGCAAATAGGAACTGGCTTGACTCTAAATGGATAGAATAGCCAATATTCTAGTTAGAGTTATCTTACAAAGGCCCAAACAGTTTGTTGCTACTGTAGACTACAATACCTATGATGCAATGTGTTTTTGATGGGACTTTGCATGCCCCCAAGTGGATTACATGAGGTTAATCAGAACAACTATTACTGGGTGAAGGTATAGTTTCACTTTTATAATATCCTTGAATGCAGTCCTTCCTCTCTCAAATGTGAATGGCTGTCATGAAGCCTTCCACATGGGGACACTGTTGGGCCAAGGACCAAATCTGCCCTCTGCCTGTTATACTGTGTGGCCAGGAGCCTCACTGATACAAGGCATCTCTATGATGAAGAAGACAGGGATGTTCTGCAACTGTCAGGGGTATGTTCAGTGTAAAGACCCACACACTCGACCTGCCTTTATGACAGGGATTTTGCTAGTTTTCTGCATGTTCTCCGGCAAGCAAGGATTTTAGCTACCGAGCTTGCATTCCCCTTCTACTTAGGATATGATTTAGCACTATAGTCTATTTCTGATTATGAACAATAACATTTCAGATAATACACCAAGAATTAATGATGCATGGAAGACACAATGTAATGAGAAAAAAGAAGCTGTGCTCTGCTCATTTTTACATTTTGCAGCGGTGGTTTTTCTTCTGTGTCCGCTTGCTTAAATCAAAATTATTTGCAACTGACTCTAAAATGGAGATAACCGTGAACTTTGCATAAGCTTTTACTACAAATTAAGGACACTGGTTTTCTCTTTGATTTCTTTTGCAAGCTCATCCTGTGCATATATTTTGCTCTCCGCCATACAGAAACATTCAGTTTTTTTAACTGTATGTAGTCAGATGGGAATTATATGCAGGAAAGCAGTGGGCCAAGCAATTGTGTGGAGCTCCAGAAATACTGGTTCTGGCATGACAGGTTCTGAAAGTCTGTTTCCTGTTTCCAGCTCTCTGTCTTTTGCATCCTGACTGCTTTAGTGTTCTATAAAACACTGACAGGGGTCCAGTCCCAGTGTACAAAGAAACTAACACTCCATGGTTGTGGGGATACATTTTTAAACACAAAGGAAATGGATTGCATACAAAACTGTGTAGATGTTCATGGAACTTTCAAGTAGGAGGGATTCCCTATTCAGCACCAAGGACAGTTCCATGAGCAAAAAGGATCTTCCCCCCTCTCTCCTCTCTCTCTCTTTCTCTCTCTCTCTCACACACACACACAAAATCATACAAACACCCTTGCCACTGTTCTCTAGAGAAATTCATCCATGTCGGTCATCTCCAGGCTCTGGGATAGACTTCCAGGGACAAAGTATCCCCCACCCCAGATTTTTCAAGTGTCAGGTTTCTTATAATGGCCCTCTATCCCAAAGTCATCATAGGAGGCACCAGCTATCCTCTAGCGGGAACATTCACATCACAGGTGAGGTGCCACCTCTGAAAATGGGTGCACAGAGGGTAGGGCTTGTGAGGCACCTTAACTGGTGGTCTGGACATTCCTTCAAGTACCCCGGCTTGAAGCTGTTTAGTGCTACAGAGGCAAATACTGGCACTTTTAATTGCTCCTGGAAACAGATGGGTAAGAAGCACAGGTATTTCAACTCAAGAGAGAGATGATCTGAAAATATCCATTACAATTCCACAACATTACAAAAGTTCAAACAATATCCAAATTGCTGCTGGTGGTGGGCGGCTCACGAGCAAATGAAAGATGACAGCTGATTGATTTTCAGCTCCAATGTCATGACTACTATATCCAACTGCATATTGCTTTGTGAAGACTTTCACTTGAGCAGTGACACATTTATTCTGGTTTTCGTAAAAATATTTTGATCAGTCCACCAAATAATGGTCACACGACACAGTCATGAACTCCGGTTGGCTTTTATTAAGGCACCTCATTAATGGTTTATTAAGCAGCAGTAGTTGTTCAAGTTATTGATGCCTTTGTCAAAATTACAACATGTTGAATAGGGATGTGACATATTTTCATAATTGTAGCCATTAAGGAAAGTAGATTCGGCTCCATCAGGGAGCCTCCTTAGCTGTGAAAAAAAGATAAGCATGGTCATTAAACTAATGGCATCTCGCATCATCAGCAAATAGTGGGCATACATATTGTACTAAGCTCTTCCCACTTCTCTAAGTTGTGAAAAGTCCAGGGGTGATACTGCAGGGTTTTGATTCTTCTGGTTCAGAAAGCACTGGAAAGCTGGAATATCTGTTGGGTTTCCAAATACACCAACAGATCATAATGGAAGCAGATCAAAAGCCGGATGCCTAAATTGCACAGAGAGGATCTTCAGCCCACAAGATGCATACTTTCTGCTGAACGTACAGTTCTGTGCTCTCTGCCCCTGACTCTGATACAAAAGAAAATCCCCCCCCCCGAACTGTGATGGTGTCACATTCCAAAGGTAAAACAGGGAGATCTCCAGGTCATTGTGGAAACCTTCCCCAGCAACAGAAGAACGTTAATCTTTGTGTATGTGTGTGTCAGATCTGCATTGCTATGTTACATGAAATCACAGTAATAAGCTCATTCACATTACCCAAAATAGCAAAACTCATGACAATATTGTGAAAGGTCATATGGTATTAATTACTGTTTAGACTCAATTGCTAAATAAAAGAACATTGTTGGACTCATGGAATGGATCATTTAAAGCTTTAAAAAAACATAGCAATTTCTGTGTGGACAGCTATTGGCATTGTGCTTATTCCTATCACATGTCATCCCAAGGTTGATTCTTGTTTGACTTTTTTAAAGTGTTCAGATCAATCTAATGTGTTCAGCAATCTTCTCTTTTCGACTGACTGTAGACAGCATTTCATTGGAATATGACCTCAGGAAATGAAAGCTTGTATTTACCACACTGGTAACCAAATTGTTCTCTGGCGTGATAAAACAGCAGTCCAGTGGCACCCTGAAGACTGACAACATTCATACCAGCATGTGCTTTCTTGAGCCAGAGCTGTGACTCAGGAAAACTCATGCTGGAATAAATGTTAGTCTTCAAGGTAACACTGGATTTCAGCAGGTTGTGCTGCTGAAATTGGCTGTGTTGGGCTTGCCACACTGGCCCATGATTTGGCTAGGATTCTCTGGTTTGATGTTGGTTTTGTTTGTATGAGGAGGCTTTTGGCCAGTGGTTATGTGTTTGGCTATTGGCTTCTTTGGCATGGAGAAAGCATGGAATTTTTTCTCCATAGGAAACAATGGAGACAAGTAGGATGTCTTGGAGCACCTTGTTCAGGGCCTTGTAGAATTGGATCCCTTGACCCAATTTGCTTGAAACTTGGTGGGTCTTTAGTGAATAGGGAAGACTAAGTTCTTTGACATTTTGGTGCCATTCACTTCAAAAACAGGCACTCCATGTCTCTGAAAATAAACCCCCCCACAGGGAATAATTGATCCAGCCTATTTACTTCTGCAGTTTTTTCCATCACATTGAGTTATTCATAAATACATCTATCAGTAAAAATAAACCAAATAATATTGTAGTTGGCAAAACAATGGAATAGCAGAAAGAGTAAAGTCTGGTCCATTTCGATGTGGCATGCCAGTGAGTGGACATTTCTATCAGGAGAGACATTGAATAGCAGAGAATTTGGGGAAACATCCTGATATTATGGATCACAGAAGTTTGAGGAATTTCAGACAGACGGTATAATCCGGAAGAGGAACGGTTCCCAAACGGTTTCTGGTCTGTCATTTCAGACAGAACCGTTTTAGAACCGGTTCCCTACCGGAATATATTTGTAATTTCACATACAAATGCTTCTGTCCCATTTAGGAAACGGGGCTGAAGCGTTTTACCTGTCAACCGCTTCCAAGTAGTCTTCAGTTTCCTCTCTCGGTTCCGATGCACTTTTTCCCACCGTTTTTCACCCTTGCAGGCGATCTCCGGCTTTTTTAAAAAAAGTTTGCTTTATAGCGTTATAGCTCTATAGCGGTACAGCAATATATCAATGCCATTGGAATGCCTGGAGTGTTTTGTTATAGTGCTATAGCACTATAGCGCTATAAAGTCAACGTTAAAAAAAAGCCAGAGATCACCCGCGCGGGTGAAAAACGGTGGGGAAAAAGCGGTGCAGTCTGAAATGGCAAATCGTTTCAGATCCAGCTCTTTACCGGAAGGGGTAAGCCATGTGTGAAATGGCAGCCCTATACCGGTGTACTCCATGATGGATCAAAAACAGCTTCAAAACGGGTTAAAAAGGGTAATGTGAAATTCCTCTTTATCTTGCAAATCCGATAAAGAGACCATTTGATATTTGCAGTTAACATAGTAAACAGTTGGAAATACAAGATTTTGAGAGAAACCAGATAACCGAGTTGGTTTTTAAAAAGAAAATGATAGAGCCACAAATAGAAAGTATTCAGGTGGTTGGCATGAAGTAATTACTGAAGTGTCAAAGTTTATTGCTAAACGAGTCACCCTGATTGCTTACATTAAAGAATTTAATACTTTTTTTAAAAAAAATCTCCAGATTAGGCCTAACTGCATAATATTAAACTTTCTGTTCCTCACCCTTCACCCTCTAAAATTGCATATTATATATTTCAGGTATATAATTACGCAGGCTGCTTTTTGAATATGTGCATATACTGTAAGCACTCAGACATATTCCAAGAGCATATTGGAGAACAGGCTTTAGGAAAATCTCCTGGTGTCTTAGATCCCTTCTTACCCTATTTGCAAGCTTGATAACAGCCAAAGGAGGTCCAAATCTCTCAGCTGGGTTCACTGCCTTTCTGATCCAGTTTTATGGGCTGGATAACTTTATTCAACCATTATTTTTGGCATGTGGAGAAGATGTACTTACATGTTCCCCGGCTAGAGCTCTTAGAAAATGAGGCCTAGTTGTCATTGAGATGGAAAACCCTTGTAGGGTTGTCAACCTCCAGGTGAGGCCTGGAGTTCTCCTGGAATTATGATCATTATCCAGACCACAGAGATTAATTCCACTGGAGAAAACAGCAGCTTCAAACTCTACCCTCCTCCGACTCTACTCTCCCCAGTCTCTGCCCCCAAATCTCCAGGAATTTCTCAACCCAGAGTTGGCAACCTTACCCTTGTTTAGACTATTTAACTCCTGCCTGCATTTGAGGAGTCTCATTACTGATTGCTCCTCCAGACAATCCCCCTACATGGAAAACTTTATAGAAGAACATTGGATTTAAGCAGTGTTCCCTCTAAGCTGAGTTAGTGTGAGCTAGCTCACACATTTTTAGCCTCCAGCTCACACTTTTTTGTGTTTGTTCAGGAAGGATGGCTCCAGAGCAAACTAATTGATGCAGTAGCCAAATCGCTTGCTCACAACTTTAATGCCAGTAGCTCACAAAGTAGATTTTTTGCTCACAAAATTTCACAGCTTAGAGGGAGCATTGGGTTTAAGGCTAGTTCCCCCTTGACAATTAGTTTACCAAGTTCAAGAATTTTCTTGACTGGAGGCACCTTCAGTCATGCGACTACCCACATGCTGTTTGGAGGGCTCTTGCACGGGCACAGATTTTCTGCCACAACAATAATGAGGCCTGAGTTTTGAAGAAGGCAAATGTGCTCCTTGGCCTTTATCAATCACATCACCGGGCCAGAATGAGAAAGCTCCACACCCTCTCTAAGTGGCTTGGTGGACAGAAAGTCAACATTAGGGTTGGAGCTGTGATAGAACCCAGCTGAAAGCCCTGGGGACGGGCCCGTAGGCACAGTGGGGCATTTAGGGGCAGTGCCCCCTCACTCATGGCCCATGCCCCACAATGACTGCTGTGGGAGTAGTGCCAGCAGGTAAGAAGAGACCCTTCTCTTCTTCACCTGCCTACCAACAGGATCTTTGTCTCTATCCCCTGCTCCGCTACCCCCAATATTTCCCTATGCCCTACCACCCAAAATTTTCTGGTTATGCCCCTGCCTAGGGAAAGTCTTGGTGAAATCACCCATAGAATTTTCAAGGAGTTACAGAAATCTGTGGTGTTCCAATACGTTCTGATAAATCCTTCCAATGGACTAACCCTTTGAGGTCTTTGCAGAGGCTTGTATGTAACAAGGTAGGTCAATAATATCATCATTCCATGGAGTTCCCTAGAACCCTTGCGAAACCCACTACCTGCAGAGCAAGGAGCAGGACTTCCTCATCACTCCAAAGCCAACCTTAGCTGGCTTTGGCTGGGAGGGAGGAGTATAAATCTGATAGATAAATGAACCTCCATTCACCACGGGGAACTGAAAGTACATACAAAGACCATGGATATCTCCACATGTTGTACTCAGTGGAAGTCAATATGATACAATGGTTAGACTGTCAAACTAAGAACAAGCTTCAAATCCCGATTCTGCCTTGAAATTCATTGGGTGACCTTGTACTAGTCTCTCCCTACCCCCCTAACCTCACAGGAAGAAGGAAGAACCACATATATTGCTATAAGCACCTTGAGGATGTGACAAAGATTTACAAAGGATGATCAAGAACAAATTAATGTTGAGGAGAGGCCATCTGCCTCCTAGTAGTGTCTGGGAAGAAGCAGCTATGTTTTTTGTTAAGATGGCTGCAGTTAAGGTCTCTAAGCCTAAGTTGTAATCAATGTAAATAAATCTTTTGAGTCCCTTCACAAGCAGCTGGGAGTTCTCTGGAAAACCTGTAGGATCTTCATAAGTTACCATTATAACACAGGGGAGAGTAAAAAATGTAACAGATACACAGCGGACCAAGCATATCACAAAGTATGCTAAATCTACTGGAACTCCCCATTGCTGCATGTGGTTGGGCACATATGTACTCTAGACAGAAGTCCACATGAATATTATCCTACTTCTTGAATAGAGCCTACGTTCACAAAACTGACACATGGAGTGGTCCAGGTTGCTAGGCAGGATATCTGGAACTCCCTGTTGCTGTATGTGGTTGGGCACATATGTACTCTAGACAGAAGTCCACATGAATATCTTTTTACTTCTTGAATAGAGCCTGTGTTCACAAAACTGACCCATGAAGAGGTCCAGGTTGCTAGGTAGGACATGAATTTGAGGGAGAAAAGCAAGACCATGTGTTTTGCATCACATGGAAGGCTAAGCAACTCACGAGACCAGGGCAGTGTCAGAGGACGTAAAAACTCACTTTAGAGAAGGATTCTGTTCCTAAAACTACAGCAAGCAGAACTGGCTTAAAAACAATGGATTTTGGCCTTCCTCTGTTCCAAGCTTAAAAAGATTCTTGTCTTAATGGGCTTAGGAATGAGGGAAGCAGTCACTGGACCAACCTGTGTGCCCAAATTGTACCAAATGGATAAAATTGAGTTGTCCCTGAAAAGGGTGGGAGCAAGAACAAATTCAAACAGCAGGAAATTTGGCCTGGAGGTGGGCAGGCTAATATGGATATGACTTCTGGGTGAGGTACTGGGGTGAGGTAAAGGATGACAAGTAATGGCTAGTCTAAGAGGTAAAGAAGAGGATGCAAACAATATCAACAGGCAGAGTATTTCTGTGGGAACATGTGTTAGCAGTCAGACCACTCCTCTCACTGAGAGGCAGTTTATAGACAGAAAATCATAAACACCCTTCATCTCAAATATCATAAGTGCAATACACTGCCTGGCCCAAAAGAACACAAAATGGATGTCAGCCAGAGACTAGTCTGTAGTTAAGAAGTGAGTAAGAGTGGCTGGCCAGCTAACAACCTCCTCCCCACCCTAGAGAGATGCATAATTTAGGACAATGGGTCTCCCAAAACAGATTGCCTAACCTTGGACTAATCTCCAAATGCCCAGCCTCACTTCCTCTCACCCATTTACCCTAATTAAGAAACACTTAACACTATTCACAAAATCTGGTAGCTTTTCCCATCTGGTATTTACAGGGTCATCAAGTGTCATCCATCTCAGGAAAACACATCAACTTTCTTTCAAATCATTGGTCATCTCTGACCAACCATTAAGTTATTGTTTTGGGGGCTGATACGCCAGCTTGCTCCAGGGAGCATTTTGCCCAATAAAATATGGCCTCCTGCTCCATAGCAGTGTATATGTGTGTTCTCAGTACCATATCTCACACCTCCAAATCTGTTTGGGTCCTCTCTCCTTTACTCCGTGAAATGCTAGTCATTTTGCTGCTGTTTCCATGGACCTCACTCTTCGAGATTGGTAACTATAGCCTTCCTTGAAATTGCTTTCCTCCACCTCCTCCCTGATTTCCACTTAGCTAGCTTGTGTGTTTCCCATATGATTGTGTGTGTGTTGCCCTTTTATTTCTATTTCAATAAAACTCTTTCCTGTTGAATATCTGACTGGTTTATTTTGAGATTTCTGTAAGGGAACGATCCCTGTATACCTAGGTGGAAAATCCCAGTTACCCCCTCTAGCTTTGTCTTCTTTAAAGCTAATTTCCTGCAATTAAATAGAAAACTGCCTCTTTGGGTAACAGATGAGCACTGATGAGATTATTGGAGGTTCTTAGCTATGGTCTGTTCACTAGAGTTCTCTCTGGTAGAGGAAGACTCTTTATATTACCTTTGTTCAGGCTTGATGCAGAGCCTAGAAGATGGAAAATCAAGCCTTATTATCCAACATGAAAGTCTGGAATCCAAAATGGAGGCAACATCAATGTAACTATGGATCTGGTATGTCTTCCAACTTTATGTGGAAGCTAGCCCTGCAGTTAAAAACTCCATGAAAATTTAGCACTCAGGTTTGTGACTAACCACAGACTCCATTTTTCTCCAATTCTAAAATTATTTGAGACCCCATGAGACCATTACAATAGATTTAAATCATATAACATGACAAGGAACAAAATTAAGTTTCTGAGTTTTTTCTGCTTCATTTTGTCTGCCCTTTGCTTGACTGACAAAGTCATCCACACTTTCAAAGAAAGACCACAACCATAATTATCAGGTTTACGTATTCATATCGAAATCCACATATGTAACAAGGATGTCAATAGGCATTATCTGCGTATATGTGAGAACTAACCTAAGGTTCATTTGCTCCCCCAGCACTGAGCTAGACCTGTTTGAAATGTTGATTGTTGGTTGATGATTCAGAGAAACAATCCTTCTTTTTGTTTTTTCTCAAAATATGACTGATTTCTGACTAAAATCAAATGTTGTAATCTGTAGCAATGTTAGCCGGGGTCTGAACTTTCTTGGTGGTCTCCCTGAATCCCGGTTGTGGTCTGGGGGGAATCAAAGAAGGCAACAGCAGCCAGGGCCGGCTGTGTCTGGCTAAGAAGGCCAGGTTGCATGCCAGCTGTGGGGGCTGGGCAACTGCAATGGTGTGAATTTAGGCCGACCCCCTTCCTGGTGCATGGCCTCCTGGAGGCCTGGAACTGGGTCATGGGTGAGGGCAAAAGGGATGCGGGGCCAATGAGGGGGAGATTAAAAATGCCATGCTGTCTGGGATTTTACCTAGCCACATGGTTTTTTGCTCATCACATCAGTTGGTTCCTACTGAGCAGCAGAAGACCTGGGCCGGCTGACCAGAAGCAGGTGAGGAGGAGGACGAAGGCAGTGACAAGGCCCTGGTATCCTGCCCTAGTGGCTCAGTTGGTGCCATGAGTGAGGCCAGAGTGGGATCCAATCAGCAAGATCCGGACCTGGCTTTGGCTTCTGGCTTTGGGGATCAATGAGGAGGTTTGCAATGGAAGAAACTGGGGCCAGCGGAGGAGCCACGTGGCAGCAGCACAGCTTGGGAGCCTGAGCATGGAGGCCACATGCGGCAGCAACCAGGGGCAGTAGGAGCAGCCAGCAAGCTCTCGCCTCAGATTGGAGCAAGTAAGGCAAACTGCATGGGGGCCTGGGCTTGGGGGGCAGCCCCGTAGCTAACAACGTTTTGCTCGAGGGGCCAATGTTTTCCTCAGGGGGCCTGCCATTATAATTCTGTGTGGTACTGCCATGCCATGCTCATACATCTAAATAATAACTAAATAATAAATACAAGTGGTTTATTGCACAATAATGTTTCAGCTTTGTATTTGGCGGGCTCTTTGCTTAGAGCCTGCCCACTGTTCCAAAAGCCCAATGAGAGGCTAGGATAAGGCAGCCAATGGCCCGAGACTGGGAAGGGAACTCAGCCTGAGGCACCGCTCAGCTTTCTGTTTTTCTTCTCGTCCTGCTTTTCTCCTGACTGTGTAAATGACGGGGTGATCAATCGGGGGTGAGGGG
>NW_015177072.1:225795-238404 GCF_001447785.1 Gekko japonicus
GGGAGGGGGGGCGATGATCGGGGGGGGCATTAAAACCGTGGGTGGTCATCCTTGTGGGATCCAGCATCCTGTCATCCCACGGTTCCCTCAACCCAGTAGGTGGGCTGTGGTGGGGTTGGAATGCCAGGATCTGGGGGCCCATGTTGTGCCAAGGCTTCTTACAGCTGTAGCCAATAAAGCTGTAAGAGTGTTTATTGAGGCCCTTTCCCCTCCCCTTAGCGCTGGGACGGCAAACAGTGTCACACTTAGCAAGTCCGACAGGTCCGAATGCAAATAGTATAATCTAATGTTACCTAAGGATAAAGACAACATGTTCAGGGGCGGGAGTAGAAAGAAAGAGAGAGTAGAAAAAAATGTCCATCATAGAGATTATCAGAATTGATCGGATTTGGAATGAAATGATTATCAATTCATTTGGAACTCAGTTTTATTTTATTGCACTGGTTTAAATTATTTTGACAGATGCGTTGGAATAATCTCTGAAACAATCAACCAAAGAAAGGAAATCAGTCACTAAAACTGCAGTCCTGTGGAGGGTGACTGCTAGTCTAACCCTATTGAAATCTATGAGTTTAGACTGGGGTAATTCTGCAAAAGACTGGGCTGTAAATCAGTTATGAATGATGATCAAAATGTCATCAGCTTCATTCAGAAATGAAAGTCAAGGCTGGAGATGGCAAAGTGGAAAAGTAATTGGACAAGATGTCCACTGAGGAGGTTTGAGAAAGCTGTATGATCAGTTTACCAAGGATTATAATTCCCTTTAGTGGAATGAAGTGGCTGTTAAACTTCAAAACAATGTGCTATGTTGCACGTGACTTGGCTTGCTTGCTTGAGTCTTTAATTCAGTGCAAAGATCCCAGCACACTGGCACAAGAATAAGACTCTGCTGGGGATATCGATTACTGCCAGTTGCCAACAAATGCTGAATCCAGTTTCCTTCTAAAGATGGCAGATAGTTCAACAAGTTAAAAAGAAATATCCCCGCCTTATAGGACAGGGCCCAATGATACCATTTAAAACAACAGCACTAATTGTAGTATTTCCATGCTCCACTAGAAATTGTCACATCTCATAGCTGTGTATGTGTCATAACCAGGGGACTCTGGACTATTCGCCTCCCTCCCAAACACACGTAAGCCAATAACATGGAAATTAACTTGGTACTAAATATGAAATGAAGTTGAATATTAATCCCAGTTTACTGCCTCGCATCTTCATGTCCAGTAGTTGTCATAAGGAAATCCAGTTCGGTGTAGTGGTTCGGTGTAGACTCTGATCTGGAGAACCAGGTTTGATTCCACACTCCTCCATATGCAGCCAACTGGGTGACCTTGGGTCAGTCACAGTTCTCTCAAAGCAGTTCTCTCAGAGCTGTCTCAGCCCCACCTACCTCATGGGGTGTCTGTTGCGGGGAGAGGAAGGGACAGAGATTGTAAGCCGCTCTAAGAGTCCAAGTGAAGGGCGGGATATAAATTCAACTCTTCTTCTTCTTCTTCTTCTTCTTCTTCTTCTTCTTCTTCTTCTTCTTCTTCTTCTTCTTCTTCTTCTTCTTCTTCTTCTTCTTCATAGTGGGGGCTAGCCAACAGGCTTAAGATTTCAATGGGCCACCCTGATGCTTTGAGAACAAGTCCCAGAGTCTTAAGGCCTACATCTGAGATCTGGCTCCTCCAGTTATTGCTGAATGTGCTCTCCTAAATTACAAAATGCCCACTGGTCTAGCTTACTACCTTTGAAGGCACTTAAGCATGGTTCAGCCTAATTCCGACCATAGCTGCTACTACTATCCTTATATAACCTGGCATTCAAGAGTGAAATCTGGGCAGTACAAAGGCCTCAAGAGCAATCAGGCCCTGTTACCAAGGGCAACCAAGTGGCTTGTGTTGCCGGATGCTTGTACCTGATCGCAATGGTGCCTCACCTCTCTTGCTTTTCCCTCAGCTTCCTTCATATAAGGAATCAGCTTCGCCTGCCCTGGGAAGTCATAAACCTCCCTCCCCCCTCTTTTTGATAGAAGGCAAAATGGAAGAACAAAAAAAAAAGAAAGAAAAGCGAAAAGAAAAGCCTAATTCACTGAGATGCTTCCTAAAAACTGTGTCTCGGGATTTTATCTAAAAACATAAAGAAACTGTTTGAGCCACAGTTTTAAAATACTTTAAAACAGCAGGAATCTCGAACCAAGGAAATATGGGAACGGACAGGATGCTGTCCTCGGCTCACATTAACCCAAACATCTCTGAGAACATGATAGGCGTTTCAGGATCTCCAGTACACTGTCTGCAAATTACAGAAGACGTCAGGGAGCCATTTTGCTGAAGGAACCTCGTGCCCCATCTGCGGTGGAAACCAACCACTGCCCCTCCCTCTTCAGCCCCTCGGGGGACCCCATCTCTGATTGGGAAGCCTAATGCGCGTCCACCTTTACAAGGAGATGATGAGAGCGTTGTTGTCACCCTTAAGTGACTACCAGCTGGTGCTATCAGATCAAAAATAGTGGGCAAAATTGAGAGGGACACAGGAAAGTAATCCTTTCAAATTGCTGCAATATTTACTGGGAAGAGAGGCTTTCAGGGGAAATCAAGCATGTAATCCAGTAAGCCCTCTGCACAGGCCTACCTTGAGCTCACAGGGGGGACCTATTGGAATATGGTAATCATCACCCTGCTTGAAGCCCCAGGAAGGAATGGAAATGATGAATGCTCTTTGCCAGCAGAGAGGTGAGCACTCATCCCTTCCCTATCTCTGGCGATGTTCATCGTGAAAAGCAGAGTGTGATGTCAGATGGCCTGCTACCATGTATGCACCCTGGCTCACATACAGGGTGGTCTAAAACAGGAGCAAAAAGAGCAAGTCCCAGACCTCGAGGAGGATAACTCCATTGTTGGTGAGGAAGATGACATTTGTGTAGTGTGCGGGGCAGTGGTTAAGTGCATGGACTCTAATCTGGGAGAACAGGGTACGATGCCATAGAGTCAACCCTCCAAAGCTGCCGTTTTCTTCAAGGGGACTGGTCTCTGTACTCTGGAGATCATTTGTAATTCTGGGAGATCTCCAGGCCCCACGTGGAGGTTGATAATTCTACTTAGGGTATTTGTTTACTTCACCTGTACTTTGCCTCTCTCTCCAATGTAAACCAAGGCAGCTCACATCATTCTCCTGTCCTCCATTTTATCCTCACAACAACCCTGTGGAGTAGCTTAGGTTGAAGGGGTGTGACTGGCCCAAGGTCACCCACCAAGTTTCCATGGCAGAGAGGGGATTCAAACCCAGGTCTCCCAGATCCTAGTTTATCACTCTAACCACTATACCACACTGGCTCAATGATAGAGCACGTGATCAGGAACATGACTGGGAACAGCAGTGTTCCCAACTACAGGGAGAGAGCCCAGTTTGTAGGCTTTGTGCTAACATTACAGTTTTTACTGCAACGCGGAGGGGGCAGGGTGATCAGCTGTGAACCTGTTCTATGCGTGGCCTCTGTAAACACAGCCAGGAAGAGTCACAAGGAACAAAGGTGACAAATGCAGCCACACAGAGGTGGGGCCTGGAGATCTCCGCTTTTACAACTGATCTCCAGGTGACAGAGAGCAGGTCTCCTGGAGAAAATGGCTGCTTTGAAGGGTGGACTGTATGGCATTGTCCCATGTTGAGACCCCTCCCCTCCCCAAACCCTGCCCTCTCCCGGATCCACCCCCAAAGTCTCCAGGTATTTTCCAACCCAGAGCTGGCAACCCTAGATCCTCCCTATGATCTTCAGCCATAACAAAACAATGGAGGATGACTCCCCTGGAAGAGGTGAGGAAAGATGGCCAGCCCTGCTCAATTAATACTCATGGAGTCCTTTGACCAATCAGATACTGCCCTGGCCAATGAGGAAGTGCCTGGGCTATAGGGATGGGCATGATCTGCCTTAGGCCCACTGAACCACCACTACCAGCCAGGAAACTGTCCCTGCTTGGACAGAGTCTTCCTCCTGCTGTAACTAGGGTTTCCAACCTCCAGGTGGTGGCCGGAGATCTCTCACTGTTACAAAAGATCTCCAGCCAACAGAGATCAGTTCACTTGGAGAAAATGGCCACTTTGGAAGGTGGACTCTATTGCATTATACCCCACTGAAGTCCCTCCCATCCCCAAACCATGCCCTCCTCAGGCTCCACCCCCAAAATATCGAGGTATTTACCAACCTGGAGCCGGCAACCCTAGCTGTAACCCACCTAGAAGGGAGAAGAAGCATGGGCTTTGCTTTGTCATCCTATGGAATTGGGTTCTTTTGCTTGGCTGCCCAAGTTATTCTGCTCCCTCCTCTGTCTCTGCAGCATTTTACTACTGGTGTGTTCAAATTAGATCAGTAGGTGCATGAGCTCTATATCTGAATTCTCCCAACTAGGCTGGGACGATATTTTAAAATGTCTCAGCCCGCTTGGCTAGGGGATATTTAAGTGGACCTTAAGATGTGGTGTGAACAGAACTTTCTAGCCCACGTGGCTACACAGTTCTATAGCAAAAGCTAGGTCACTGTGGCAGCATCTAGATATGCTTGGAAATTGGTCTACAGCTATGCTATTGCACTCATTTGCAACTTGACATTCCTGGATGGACCAGATAATCCAGGAGGTGAACAACTGCTAAAGCACAATGGCAGTGCGGGGCCAACACTCTGTGGATGCAGCCTCTGGCTGCTGAATTGTGTATTTCTCAGTATTGCCACAAGGGCATCCCTCAGTTCGTACTATAACAAGCTGGGGGGGGGGGGGGGGACCAGTTTTTCATCTATAGACTTCCTGAGTTCCTTAAGAATCCAAAGATGACACTCTCAAACATTAGAAGATCTTTTCCAGAAAAAGATGGATCTGCAAAGCTCAAGTGTTTACCGTTTTTGAAACATCCTCCGCAAAACTTTTAAAAAGAAGACTCAGAACTTTTAAAATTTGGTGTGGTGTTGTGTGTACCTGTCATACTTTCACCCCCATCCTTGCTCCAAGAGGCTCCGGGCAGCGTACGTCGGGTTAACTTTGCCAAGTGTACCTTTACAGCAGCCTTGTGAGGTAGGGCTAGACCCAGGAGACTGGCCCAAAGTCAGCCAGGAAGCTTCGAGGCTGAAGGGGAACAGGGACACAGTCCAACATCTTCACCGCTGTTCCACACGGTCTCACGTAGAATTGCCAGCTTTTTAACTGGTCCCTCTTAGCTGCCTTTGTACTATCAGTTTGATCAGCAGTTATCAGATTATCTTTGTTATTTAGCTCCAGACCACTAAAATCTTTAACTGCCTCTTTCTTCACATTAAATGTCTGTTAAAGAGACCGGACACCACCACCACCACCCGCCGTCTCTTTGGCAGCTTTGCCCTGACCTGGATAGCTCAGGCTTGTCAGATCTCGGAAGCAAAGCGGGGTTGGCCCCGGTTAGCATTTGGATGGGAGACCTCCAAGGAATACCAGGGTTATGATGCAGAGTCAGGCAATGGCAAGCCACCTCTGAACGTCTCTTGCCTTGAAAACCCCATGGAGTTGCCATAAGTCAGCTGTGCCTTGATGGCAAATATATATATATTGGCAACATTACATCTCACTGTCTTTGCATCTGCAAGGGACTTGAGACCCCCCCCCCCCCAAACATTTTCTCAACGCGGGAGAATTTTAAATACCTGATCATGTTTCCTCAGAGAGTAGCAAGGACAGAAGGGCCAGTGGCTCAGAATGCCCTTTGATGCCTTTACCTGATTATCTACCTATCGGAGGCTGCACATTTTCTTAAAGCCCTCCCGTACCTTTAATAGCCATATGACAAACAAACATCCAGCAAACAAAAATCATTCCCCCTGTTACACATCTGCTCATTTAGGTCACTTCTATTTTCTCAAGAAGTTCTTAAAGGCACAGGATCTCCCCCCCCCCCAAAAAAAGAACTGACAAGCCTGAATTCCAGGTAGCTGTTGTGTTTTCAATAGTTTACATCCCTCAAAGTATCTTACCTGGATAGCCTAGGATAGCCTGCTCTCATCAGATCCGGGAAGGTATGCAGGGCTGGCCCTGGTTACTACTTGGATGGGAGACCACCAAGGAAGCCCAGCGTCACTATGCAGAGGCAAGCAAGGGCAAGCCACCTCTGGATGTCTCTTGCCTTGAAAACCTTACAGGGTTGCCATAAGTCAGATGTGTGGCTTGATGGGGGGGGGGGGAGCTATCTTACAGACGACACTGCCTGCAATTTCCTTCAGCACATGGATTTTAAGCCAGTACTGAAGGGGGGAAAGCACAATTCCTAAAATCAATGCAAGTGCTTTCCCTTATTGATTTTAGTGAGCTGTTGAATGCTAAAGTCTCCCTGAACTTGTAAGAGGAGCAAATTTGTTTACCGCTGAAGTGTTTCAGTAGATCTGGATTACTGGACTGGCCGGACCGATTCAAGGTATTTTGTCACCCCAAGCAAGGCACAACTCCCCCTCCCTACATATTTATGGTAGCTTAATTGCTGGGTTATAATTTAACAGTAGATTTAATTGTATTAAACTGACACAGGAACAGGTATCATGAATGGTCACTGTGCTTATACGGAACTTTGGAGTTTAGCACAGAAATGTCACAAACTGCACTCCTTGCCTTTTGTGGCCTTTTGACTCCACTGTTCTCAATTTCCCTCACCTTTCAGTATTTTATGTATCTGCTGGCTGAGAATCGCTCCACGCAACTAATGTAGCAGGCTTGAGCCACAAAAGCCTGAGTTACAGTAAAGCGGTTAGACTTCACGGTAGTTCAAATTTTCTTTTTGCGTGTGTGTTACTACAGCAAACTGACATGGCTCCCCCTCCAGAAGTTGCCTCTGTCATGATGTACTTTGTGCCAAGACCTCACCAGGGCTTAGCCCAGGAATTTGTATTCCTTTCCAGTGCTGAGCACAGGAAGGAAAAATGAGTCTTTCGAGGTGAGGGCTCTGTCTGGCAGCAGCTCTCTGTCCTCCCAGAGGTCTTCGACTTGCTACTGGAGCTGATGGAGATGGAACTTGGGATCTTCTGCAGGGAAAACAGGTGATTCATCATTGAGGGCAGACATTTTTAAACAAACACTGTGGTGCCTAGGGTTCCCAACCTCCAGATGGGGCCTGAATACAAATACCTCTCAGAATTACTTCTTCACCCAAAGAGTGACTAACACATGGAATTCACTGCCACAGGAAGTGGTGGCGGCTACAAGCATGGACGGCCTCAAAAGGGAATTAGGTAAGCATATGGAGCAGAGGTCCATCAGTGGCTATTAGCCACAAGGTATACATAGGGGCTCTGGAGCAAATGATGCTCTGTCTTCTTGGTGCTTGGGGGGGTCAACAGTGGGAGGGTTTCTAATGTCCTGGCCCCACTGGTGGACCTCCTGATGGCACTGATATTTCTGGCCATTGTGTGATAGAGAGTGTTGGACTGGATGGGCCTTTGGCCTGATCCAACATTGGCATCTCTTATGTTCTTATGTTCTTAGAAGCTGCAATCTGACTTTAGCCCCTCTTCTCTGCTGAGCACATGAGCTTCTACCCCAAAGTCTGGTTATGACAGCATCATGCTGATGGCAAAGGAAGGCACAGAGCTACATGCATGGCAACTGCTACTTCCCCCAATGTCTCCAGCATGTTGAAAGAGATGAGAAGGTGGAGAGCTCCTTCTCTCCACCACAACCCACAATAGTAAGGAAGTACTTCTTCACCCAAAGAGTGATTAACACATGGAATTCACTGCCACAGGAAGTGGTGGCGGCTACAAGCATGGACGGCTTCAAAAGGGAATTAGATAAACATATGGAGCAGAGGTCTATTAGTGGCTATTAGCCACAAGGTATAGATGGGGGCTCTGGGTCAAGTGATGCTGTGTCTTCTTGGTGCTTGGGGGGGCAACAGTGGGAGGGTTTCTAGTGTTCTGGCCCCACTGCTGGACCTCCTGATAGCACCTGGTATTTTTGGCCACTGTGTGACAGAGTGTTGGACTGGATGGGCCTTTGGCCTGATCCAACATTGGCATCTCTTATGTTCTTATGTTATGTAATTACAGTTGATCTCCAAACTACAGAGATCAACTCCCCAGGATAAATAGTAGCTTTGGAGGGTGGAGTCTACAGCATTTCACATGGCTGAGGTTCCTCCTCTTTCCAAACCCCTCCCTCCTCAGGCTCCCCCCCACACACACACAAATATCCAGGTATTTCCCAACCTGGAGCTACCACTAGCTGCTCATCTACCTCTGTCTGATCAGCCATAATGGGTGCCGATCCATCTGGATCTGCAGCAGTTGGCACATGCCCATTTTTGCACAGCCCCCAGAATCATTAAATCACCTGGCCCAACCATCCATAACCCTGAGGATAAATCAATGTATGCTGCACAGGTTAAGGAGTGGCTACAAAGCAAAAGGAAATGATACTCCAGCACTGCTACTGTGCAGCTGGATGGGGGAAAGAACAGGAGAAACAGCAGCAGCAGCAACAACAACAATGTACTGTCAAGTCAGAACTGATTCAAGGCAAACCCCAGGACCATGAGGGTTTTCAAGGCAAGAGAAGAGCAGTGGCAGTTTGCCATTGCCTGCCTCTGCATAGATGATCTTCCATCCAAGTATTAATGACCCTGCTTAGCTTCCAAGTTCTGGTTGGATTGCTGGTCAATGTATATATACACACCACAAGGAAATGGACTGCCAAAATTAGATATATTTTACAATCATACATGTTTTATGTGCAAGCCTGAAAATCATGGAACAAGATCCATGATCTTAATAATATCACCATTTGGCCATATGGAATAAAATGTGAATCAATCCATCCCTGGTTTGGTTAATTATCTCAACACTCGTTCTTGGTGTGTATGTGTGTGTATGTATTTGTGACCACTGAAGAAGGCCCGTAGGGCTGGGACACCTTTGGTCTTTTTTACTGTGGTTGTGGTCTTGTTTGTACATCATCAGCTTTGGAATAGTCTTATAGGACTACTTAGTCTGGTGGCTTTCAGTCTAGAGGCTAAATTCAAGGCCTAGGTTTTTAAATTTGTATTTTAAGTGCACCAAATAATAAATTGATTGATTTTCTTTTTTGTTATTATATTATTTCTGCTCAACCTTCACAGTACTAATTTAATTTTGGGGTTTGGTCTGCCCCACCCCCTTTTGTGTGCTTTAGCTTCCAAGCTCTGGCAAGACTGGGCTAGCCTGGACCATCCAGGTCCGGGCACAAGCTCTGCAGCACACTTAATATTAGACACCAAAGACACAGGCCTTAATTAAGGTAGCCTTTTCACCCAATTTCAGTCAATTCATGAAATGAATTTCAATACCTGTCCCTTGCTGCACTCTGCACTTTCTCATGTTCTGTTTCAGATCATACGTGTTTGTGGGGAAGGTCCTTTTCTGATGCGGTTTATTACAAAAAGGGTAATGAATTACAAAAAGGGTAATTACAAAAAAGGTAATGTAGTAACAGCAATAAAAATAGCCATCTGAAACAACAACTGAAGCTGGAGGCCACCAGCTACTGGGAGGAATCAGGATTTAGTCTCCAGTCACCATCAGCATTTGCTGGTCTTTGGACTATTAGTGACATATATTCCCATTTACCACATCCCAGCTGCAGCCAGTGTTTAGCCTGGGAATCCTAGCTGCCGTCACAGTGGGAAATAAGAGGATGTCACTTTAAATTTGCAGCCGCATCAGAGAAATGTCGGTTTTATGCTGAAAAACATACAGTGATACTCATCCCACCTGACTCAACCAGGGTTGCATCAATTCAAGCTCATGAGAATGTCATTTCTGGCTTGCTTCTCTTCCCCCCCCCCCCCTTTTTTTTAAAGTTCTTTAACCAATTGCCAACTGGAAAAAAATATACCCCCCCCCAAAAAAAACCCAACCCCTGTTTGGCGATCAGTGTAGCCCTACCTTCTCAGTCCACTATATTGTGATATCGTGGACTTCAACACGGATCATCCATTACATTCAGGCTCATTGTTGAGAGAACCCTAGGATTCCATTGAAGCTTTTGAGCTGTGCCTATGTTATTTTGGAAATCGGGTTCCATTTTACCAGCCGCTGTTGAAGATCATTGAAGCACTTGATTTATACCAAGGAGAGGCGTCCGGCTGTTATTCTTTCCACAGTGGGAGTCTTCTGCTGCAGTCACTTTCTGTTTGGAGGTCTATGGACACTATCTATGGCCGAGTTCAGACTGGCAATTTGAAGCGCTAGGGGGATAGGTGGCAGGAAGATGGCAGCTGTGGGCTGAACCAGTGGGTGCTTGAGCATTTCTAAGTCTAACTGCGAGACACACTGATTCTCAGTCATTTCTGTAATGTTGTATTGTTGTTTATAAAGTTTCAGTTGTTAGCCATCTGTAATGCCTTATAGCAGAAGGGTGGGGGCATGCATTGGAAGGGGGAGAGAGAGACCATATATACTTGTCTGTCTACCAATAAGTAATGTGTTAGACACAGTGGATTAGATTAGGCTGATGCTCTTCATGGGGTCAGATTTGGAGCCTCCACTTGCTGATACCTAATGCGAAAGTTTTCTCAGTCTCCATGATATAGTGAGCTTATCTTAGTATTAGCTGCAATAAGGAAGCATTCCCGATATGGCACTCTGCATATTTCATCCTATCCTTTGGAAAAGGATATATGCATAGATATATGTATGTTATCTGAGACAGGGGAAAAAAAGATTTAGGGTGCATTAGTCTATAAATTCTTCAGGGAAAGAATGGCTCTCCCGTTGATGCGGAAGATTTATTTTCCTCCACACACTTAATACTCAGCAGGTTGTTTTCACGGTTGTTTTACTCTAAACTAGCAATTCTTTCAATTGATATAGATAGATATGGGGGAAGAGAATTTATATGGCTGCGTGTATGGGGTCAGACTTGCCGCCTCTGCTTGCAGATGCTGAATACTCAGACACATGCAAAAAAAAATAAGTATCCCTGCATGGTGTGAGATTCATTCTGCCATTCCAAATGACATATGGTTTATCTGTGCTGTCATGGTTTCCCTTGTGCCAAGCAAACACATCAGGTCACTGACATTTTGATAGCTGCTGGCCAGGAGTGGCATAATGTAAGCTGATGCCTTCTCTTATTTATTTACAGGCGGGCTGGTAGGGAGAGGTCACATCTTATCACCCCCAGCATCTCGACAGAGGGAAAGCATTGAGGGATGCGTGCATTTTCGTATTTACATGAAAACAGACCAGTCTGCCATAAGAGTCGCCGGTCCAACTTTTCAAATGGTGACATACGGTGACATTGTCGGAAAGAGACAGAGATGTAGTTTGTCTCCTTTTGGAAACCAGTCCAACTTTTCAAATGGTGACAAGGATTGTCGGAAAGCGACAGAGATGTAGTTTGTCTCCTTTTGGAACAGGGGGAGGTCTTTCTGTGAACTGGCATTGAGTGACATCGTATTTTTCCCCCCAGGAAGCAGAGATGAAAGATGCTGAGGGCTACGTAAGCAGTCCTTCTTGGATGCCTTCAACAGGGATGTTCTCTTTCTCGTTCTATGCTTCTTCTGCCCTGGGGATCGACAACTGTCAGCCCCGGGAGTAAATCTGCCTCCTCAAGGAGTTCTAGCTTTCCCCAGCACTTACCAGCTTCCAGGCAAGGGGGGAGTGTAGAGGAAATTGTCACAGCAACAATCTACCTGGAAGTCAAGAGATCAGGTCCTGACTTCAACTGACCAGTCCCCCTTCTGACTCATGGCCCTAGGGTTGCCAGAAGAAGAAGATATTAGATTTATACCCCGCCCTTCACTACCCAAAGGAGTCTCAGAGTGATTTACAATCTCCTTTCCCTCCCCCTCCCCACAACAGACACCCTGTGAGATAGGTGGGGCTGAGAGAGTTCTCTTGAGAACTGCCCTCGAGAGCACAGCTCCTCGAGAGAACAGCTCTGAGAGAACTTGTGACTGACCCAAGGTCACGCCAGCAGCTGCACGTGGAGGAGTGGGGAATCAAACTCGGTTCTCTCAGATTAGAGTCTGCGCTCCTAACCATTACACCGAACTGGCTCTCCACACCAAACTGGCACTCCGATGACAAAGAACAGTTTCCCTGGAGAAAATGGCTGCTTCAGAGGGTGAAATTTGTGGCATTATGTCTTGCTGAGGTTTCCCCCCCCCCTCTACACAAACCCTGCCCTCTCCAAACTCCACCCCCAAAATCTCCAGGTATTTCCCAACCCAGAGCTGGCAACCTCATGGACAATGCAATCCAGAGACCATTCCAACGCCTCCATGCAGATTTCAGCAGATAATAATCCAAAAGCACAAACAGAATAAATTCATCCTTCTCTCCTTTAGTCCTCCATCCCCCCCCCCTTGGTGGCCAATTGAGCTGTTTCAGGGAATGGTAAGAAGGGGGGAGGGAAACTTCCTGATCTCAACAGGCCAACTGCTGAAGCATCAGATTAATAACGCCCCATTGAAGAGTACTCATAAATTCGCCCAGCTCCATTTTAAAACTAATCATGTCCTTTGCCCTACACTGACTGTTCTTCGGAGAGTACTGGAGAACTTCTCTCCCATAATGGATGGCATCCTTCATTGAGTTCCATCCCAAAGCTGAAATAAGAAATAGCAGAGAATGGCATTCCT
>NW_015177072.1:238432-245077 GCF_001447785.1 Gekko japonicus
AAATCGTACTGTCAATTACAGTTAGTTTTCTATGGGACACTTTTTTTTTTTATTGTGGCTTGAATGCGGCCCAATGTAGCCCCCGTCGTCAAAGCATCAAAGCAATGCACTGACATGAATCCCATTTTCTCCCTTCCCAGCAGTGCCGTGTGTGCTAAATATTCCACAGTTTAGGACAACAGCAGATGAAAAGCTTGGTTTGGTCGCCACTCCTTACATCATCACAAGGGAATGTCTTCTGCGTGTCGCTCCCACATCCAAGGAGATATGCAAATGTTTTGCCAGGATGAGCCATGCACACAAAGTGGCTCTCAACAAAATCTGTGAACCAGAGGAATCTCCCCATTTCACAGGTCTGGCAGGCATCCAAGAAAAATGAAACAATTGTTAGAGGTGATTTGAACATTTCTTATCCCCGCTGGTGTAACCCATTTTGATTTTTCGTCTCCCTTATCATGCAGACTCGCAGCTCTTTATTTTGAGTATCTTTGCACCAAACTCCCCCCTTTTTTAATTTAGGGGGCTGGGTTTTTTTAATTTAGGGCCTAGCCCTGACCTGGATAGCCCAGGCTAGCCCAAACTCATCCAGTCTTGGAAGTGAAGCAGGGTCAGCCCTGGCTTGTAATTGGATGGGAGACGACCTGGGAATACCGGGGTCGCTATGCAGAGGAAGGGAATGGCAAACCACCTCTGTTTATCTCTTGCCTTGAAAACCCTATGGGGTCACCACAAAGTCAGCTCTGACTTGACGGCACAAAAAGCAAAAAAAAGTAGGGTCCTGCCCCACTTCACTGCTTGCCAGCCTTGTAACTCGTGCTCACAATATTTAACTAAAGTTGGTGTTATGTACTAAGATGGCCACAGCTGCGCTAGCCATGCCACACGGTCTAGCAGACCTTCGGTCCCTAAACAATAGCCACCGTGGATCCTAGTGCACACCAATAAGGTCACCTGGATCCTGATGTAAACCTATTATAGACTGGGGCTGATTTCACACTAGAGCTGCCTCGATGTTGCACCGCCGTTTGCCCCGATACTATTGGTCAATTGCACACCCGAAGCTGTGGGGCTGCATTTTGACTTGCGGCTTCGCCCGATTTCCCCCGCAGTTTCGTGATCCTGTTTTTTGAGGATCACGAAACTGCGGAGGAAATCGGGTGAAGCCGCGGGTCAAATGCAGCCCCGTGGCTTCAGGTGTGAAATTGACCAATAATATCGGGGCAAATGGCGGCGCAACATCGAGGCAGCTCTAGTGTGAAATCAGTCTGGGTCTTGTAAATACAGCCTATCATGGTAATTGGGGGGGGGTGTTGGGTGTGAGTGTGGACACACATATAAACTCCACCACATTATAGTTGGAACATTGAGTGAGCAGTATCCTGCCCCAAAAGTTGCTGCAATATCTGATGGAGCAACAGCAAGAGCATGTGTCTCCCAGATCCTAGTCTGAAACTCTTAACTACAGCACTACACTGCCTTTCTTGGGGTGGCTGCTGTTAAACAGTAACAAGTAGCTGGGCTTGGATGAGTCATGTAAGTTAGGTGGTAGCACATTACCAGGTGGTTGCTGCCAGGCCTCGCCCCATCGGTCCTCGTTCAAAGGCCATAACATCCATGGAAATAGCCCTGTCCCCTGTCCCCTCCCCCTGCCCTTTACTGAGTGAAAACAAGGATTGAAAGCTGGCAATACTATTGTAGTTGCCTAGCAATGAACATAAGAACATAAGAGAAGCCAATGTTGGATCAGGCCAATGGCCCATCCAGTCCAACATTCTGTCACACAGTGGCCAAAAATACCAGATGCCATCAGGAGGTCCATCAGTGGGGCCAGGACACTAGAAGCCCTCCCACAGTTGCCCCCCCAAGCACCAAGAATACAGAGCATCGCTTACCCCAGACCTAGAGTTCCTACCTATACCTTATGGCTAATAGCCACTGATGCACCTCTGCTCCATATGTTTATTGAATTCCCAATCCAATGGCCACTGAGAGCATTCATTTCTTAAAGCAACAAGCACTGATTTTATTTTGATAGGGCTGGCAACCTCCAGGTGGGGCCTGGAGATCTCCCAGAATTATAATTGACATCCACACTACACATATCAGTTCACCTGGAGAAAATGGCTGCTTTGGAGTGTAGATTGTATGGCCTTATATTCTGCTGAGGTCTCCTCCCTAAATCCAACACTCCCCAGTCTCCACCCCCAAATCTCCATGTATTTCCCATCCAGAGTTGGCAACCATATATTTCGATGGGTTTTAATCCCCCCACCCCATATATCTCTATGTGTGTTTTAAGATTTCAGGTTTTCTGCAGACCTGGGGCTTTTCTCAGGTTTCTAGAATGATCTGTTTTGCCTGTTCGTGGCTCCAGTCTCCAGATTTAAGTATCCACCTATGAAGCCATGTTGAGAATTAAATATATTGATGATGATGCATACATGTGATGTACACTTTACACCATAAAATTCAAAGAAATCTACAAAGCCAGCAGCAAAAAGTAGAGAAATGAAATTGCTTACAAAACTATAAACAAGCATAAAAAGAAATGAAATAGTGAAGATCCGCTGATCCCTATTAATAGTGTAATAGAATGAAATCTGCACATCTTTTAATATGATATTTGAAAGCAATCCTTTATCTTAATTCTAGCATGAGAAGCATTGGGACCTTAACTCTTTTATACATATTGCTTTTCCTATTTTATCCTACCTTATTCCTGGAGGAGTAGAATAGGTATCAACATTTAAAGAACAGTTAAAACATTGACCATATAAAGCCATAAACCCACTATTAAGTATATCCTGCTGGGATTTTAAAACATATTGTTACATAACTTTTAGGAGATACTCAGATTTAGGCTATAGCAGATGTTCAGAAGCATAGAGTTCCAGTGCCAGGGAACGGCCTGTGAAAATGTTTCTGTTTTTTCTCCTGGTGTTCAAAATGTTTTGTGGATGGCACCCCCAAGAGGCCTCTTTCTTTCTGTGCCTAATACAGTGGGTTATAAAGGATATTTCTGTGCTCTACCAATTCACTTTTCTGATGCATTTATTTTGTCTCCAGTATCGTACCTGGTCAAAGCAGTTTTACAGGTTTTTCTGATGTTTCAAAAACCTGCAGTGACTGTTTGACCAAAGATGAGAGAGATACAAAAGCAAAATTGCATACCCTGTAGGTTTTCTGTGGTTTCAAAAACCCACATACGATTTTGACTACTGATCACTGTAATGATTTCAAGTTATAAGTGTGTGTTTCTTTAAATGGTTGGTAAATTTCAGAAGAACAAGGGGAGTGAAAGAGGGAGATGAGTGAGTGAGGTGATTGGTTGGTGACTGAGAGTGTTATGGAAGGAGCTAAGAAGCATGTGTGTGGGGAGAGAAAAGGCGGTGTGTTCACTCAGCAGCTAGCTGTCAGTTGTAGTCAGTCTACAGAGTCTGAGAAGCAGTCTTCTAATTAGAATCCCATATTGGTGCTGTGAAAGGCTTTAAGATTCTAAAAGAGAAAGTAAAATACTTTAGGGGGCATATGAGCGACTAGAGAGAGCCAAAATCTAATATTGTCGGAGTATTATAAGAGTGTGAGAGGAAAAAGCTGGCAGAAACCTGAGTTAAAAAGGGAAAGATTTAACTGAGCAACATCTAAAAAAGATTGGAGAAGGTAGTACATTCTGAAAAGAAGGAAGAGTTTGAGAAAGAGGAGTAATTGAGAGGGAGAGAGTGTGATATCTCAGTCGGACGTTATTAAGTTATTACACTGTTGTATTCACTGATGAGACGAGTTACAAAACATCTTGTAACCAATATGCTTCTTGTTCAAATAAAGTTTTATCTTGTTTATGGTAAACCTGGAGTCATATGCTGTTTAAAATATGGGTCTCATCCTGAGGACCACATAGTCCAACAAAGGAACCTTAGAGCTTGGGCACAATACTGTGGGAAAGGTAAATTAATAAGACTGGAATTAAATTCCTGATGGCAGCATTACATACCTTGAGTGAGAGAAGGAAACAACGGCTGATTTCGCACTAGAGCTGCCTCGATGTTGCGTCGCCATTTGCCCCGATACTATTGGTCAATTTCACACCCAAAGCTGTGGGGCTGCATTTGACCCGCGGCTTTGCCCGATTTCCTCCGCAGTTTCGTGATCCTCAAAAAACAGGATCATGAAACTGCGGGGGAAATTGGACAAAGCCATGAGTCAAAATGCAGCCCCGCAGCTTCGGGTGTGCAACTGACCAATAGTATCGGGGCAAACGGCGGCGCAACATCGAGACAGCTCTAGTGCGAAATCAGCCAACAAGTTATTTAAGCCCATATCATACCTAACCACACAAATTAAAAGACATGTAGCATGACTTGAGATCATTACAATCACAATGAGGGGAAAGAAATTCATAAGCATGTGAAGCCTGATTTTGTTTTTGCTCTCAAGGCACAGCCGACTTATAGCAGCCATCTCAGCTCCATAGGCAAGCAGAGAGCAAAGGAGATCATGGAGTGTGTGCAGGTCATGAAACTGCTTCCACATCACCCACTAGAAAGAGCAAACTTAAGAGTCTGTTGAGCCAGAACTAGTCTATAGAAAGGAGATGCTCTGAGCTTATTGAGTTAAATGAAATTCATGCTAATTTGTTTGCAAGTTCAACCTATAAGAAAGTGCATTGGGTTAAAAGAAGGAGACCGGTGAAAGGTTACTCAGAGAGCAAGTCAGTGGGGCTTTAAGCCCTGCCCAGGTCTCCTTGGGGTGAATTCACATCTTTAAAAGTCTTTGCAGCCACCAGATGCAACCTGGGAGATCCATGCTTGCCATGTGACCATGGGCTTGATTCAGATGGGGATAGGGTTGCCAGCTCTGGGTTGGGAACACCTGGAAATCTGGGGGGCAGAGCCTTGGGAGGGCAGGGTTTGGGGAGGGGAGGGACTTTGTAATGTATGCATTGGCCCTTAGTCCTAGTCCAGTGTTCTAACTACTAAACCACACTGTTGTTATAAACAGAAGAAGGCAACTTAGGAGAAGCTACGTTATGCTTTGTGATTATTTTTCATGATTTTTTTAGCAGCAGAATGCAACTGCCAGGCCTGCAATTTAAAGGGGGAGTCTTGCCTGTTGTTGCCCTAAAACATGCTTACACTCCCCTCCAGAACAGGAAACCTACAATAGCCACCTCCCAGAAGAAAAGAGAGAGAGAGAGAGGAGATTGGATTTATACCCTGCCCTTCACTCCAAGTCTCAGCAGCTTTCAAACTCCTTTCCCGTTCCCTCCCCACAACAGACACCATGTGAGGTAGGTGGGGCTGAGAGAGCTCTGACAGAAACTGCTCTTTTCAAGGACAGCTCTGACAGAAGTACTACTTGCCCATGGTCATCCAGCAGCTGCAAGTGGAGGAGTGGGGGATCAAACCCAGTTCTCCCAAATTAGAGTCCGCGCACTTAACCACTGCACCAAATTGGCTCCCAGCAAAGCTGATGTGTAATTCCACCCTTACCCCATATTCAAGTGTCTGTCTGCCTTGGCTTTCCTTTTGCATTCTGGCTCTCAGCTCTTGGTAGGATTGTCTGTGTACAAAGTAGCCCCTTAGGAGTGATAAAACTGTAATCATAAATGCTTGCGATATTCATAGCAACATGTGCAGCAGTTATAAATGCGAGTGTTGCCTGTTATTTACATTTTTAAAATGGATCACTGTCTTATATTTTTGTACAGCTCTAACAATTGTCACTTTTTGGGTCCAAAATGCAGGGATGAGATTGGAAGTTCAAAACCATTTCTAGCTGAAAAGTGGAGAGATGGTGAGATTTATAGCATCAGGTATTTTTTTTTTCCTGTGTTCATACCGTTTCCAGCTCTTAAAGAAAAAGTATGTCCCTAGCCTCCAGTATGTAGAGCCCAAAATGTTTTCTTTCTTGACTTTCTGTCCCATTTTCCCCACTTTCCCAAATGAAGAAATAGACATGATTAATTAATTGATTGATTGATTAATTAATGTCTATGAAAAAAATTGGAACTATTAAACTCACCTTTTCTTTTAGTATGGAGCCCCGAGAATGTTGCCCAGTCGGGTTGTCCAGCATTCTGGCCATCTACCCTTCAAGGCGATCACAGGTCGTGCCTCACTTCTCCTTGCCTGAACCAAACTGATACAGACAGCTGTTGCTCACCAACCCTGTCTCCTCACCTCATGTGATAATGCACAGCACCAAGGGATTCACATACACACCCAAAACCCCTCTATGAGTTTGGGTGTCCCCTACATCCTTGGATGCTTCAGTGTGCCTCAAACTTGAACACACACATTAATATTTTAACCTCTGTTAAGGCCTAACCCAGGGGTCCCCAACCTTTTTGAGCCTGAAAATGCATCTGGAATTCTGACACAGCCACAAAATGGCTGCCGTGGT
Source organism: Gekko japonicus (assembly GCF_001447785.1). Classification (NCBI taxonomy): domain Eukaryota; kingdom Metazoa; phylum Chordata; class Lepidosauria; order Squamata; family Gekkonidae; genus Gekko; species Gekko japonicus. The sequence goes on from NW_015177072.1 coordinate 244,835, forward strand.
GGAACTTTAGTTACACAGTGAAGATCCTTGTGCTCTGGGGACAGCTGCTGGCAAAGCAACATTTAAAAAAAATTGCATATCCAATCAGATTTCCAACGGCCAATCAGAAACCGAAGGATCAAACCAACTTAATCTCCCTTTCCTATTAAACAATATGAAGCTGTGCAATATGAAAAAAGAGGTCCCTTAAGGTCCACTCAGAAGAGAACCCCCAAAATCCCTGTTTAGCCCTGAAGTGACCAG
>NW_015177072.1:245270-253038 GCF_001447785.1 Gekko japonicus
GGAAGCTGTGAGATCAGGAGATCACATCTCCTTCCCCAGCCGGAGAGCAGTTGTAATTATAAGAAATCTCCCAGCTCTCACATGGAGATTGGCAACAATGGTTCCCCAGGAGGAAATGGCTGGTTTGGAGGGTGGAACCTATGGCATTGTACCTGTCTGAGGTCCCACCCCTCCTCAAACCTCACCCTCTCCAGACTCCACCCCTCAAATCTCCAGGAATTTCCCACTCTGGAGCTGGCAACCCTAGTCAGGACTGGCCCCAATGAGTTCCCCACAGAGGCCTGGAAAGGGCTTCATTCCTTTGTCTTCTTACTGACAGAACCAAGCTTGGTTGCCTAGCAACAGCCACTGAGGGAAAAGTTACCTCCCACAGGAGCCAAGCAGGAGAAGCAGGGATCATTTCCTGCAGGACCGCACAAAGCAGAGCTCTGGCAGTAAAGAGCCCAGGGGTCGGGCACATGCAACAAGCCCCACCCGCTGCTCCTAGCAGCCTTCAGTCAGAGCAAAAAGCAGCCAGGTAAGTTCCAGAGCCCCCCCCAGCCCCCCAGCCCAAAACAGTCCAGTGGCACCTTTAAGACCAAATTTTGTTCAGGTACAAGCTCTCCCTCCTCTGTGAGAACAGATCTTCCTCTTCTTCTCATTGGATTTATCTATGTTCTTATCTATGAAGAAAGATTAAAGCGCTTGCGGCTTCCCAGCCCGTGACATCCTAGTCAGGACTGGCCCTATTGAGGCCTGGAAAAGGCTTTGTTCCTTTGTCTTTTTACTGATAGAACCAAGCTTGGTTACCTAGCAACACGCACTGAGGGAAAATTTAGTCCCACAGGAGCCAAGGTGTCTTCATCAGGAGAGACAGCTGTTTGACAGTTATTCTGACAGGGAACAGTGGCTGAGGTGGCAGTGGGCGGGGAAGAGGAGTGGATTCAGCACCCAGTTAATGGCACACGATTACTCTTGAGTGGCAGTTGATAGGCCAATGGCTGATGGAGCGCACAGCACAGCCAATGGGAGAGCTGGAAATGGCTAATACATAAGGGAATTATTATTAAAGATAATTTTAAATTAAATTTTGGATTTGAAATTATATATATAAATTACACGCACATGCACACACACACACACATATATATTTGCTTTGGAAGCCATCTCATTAGCCATGCTGAGACCTTTTGTGGGCTATAGATCTTTTAAATCATTTACTCAATACATACGTACATATGGGTCTGCCCAGGGAAAGAACTTTATATATAGGAATTCTACGCAGATTATCTCAGAAATAAACCCACCTTAATTAAATAGCTTACTCCCAGGAAAGTATTTTTTAGAATTGCAGCTATAGAGTAAGAAACAGAAGTAACTCCTGTGTTGCAAGTGAAGTTAAAAGTGGCTTTTCTTAGGTCTGGAAAGGTTGAAGATGATGTTCTTAAATAGCTTCCAGCCAATTACCACTACCGTCATTTATTAGGTGGATATCATAAGATAGCAGGTTGCTGACATGGCTCACAAAGCTTCAAAGCAGATAGACTAAGGCCAGGTGACATAAAAGCAAGGAAGGAAATCACTGCTCTGTGGGGTTATTGAATTATACATTTTGGACGAAAGTGTCAAAACTGGCACATCTCAATCTCCACACTCAGGTCCCTATAATTTACCTTTCACACTTCATATTTTTTAACCAAGCAAATCCAGGGCTCTCCATTCCCCCAAACACACTCAGCAGATGAAATAGAATGCCTTCACTCACTCTTGGCTACACCCCCTCCAACTTCTTCCATTGGAATCCTTTTTTTCCCCCTCTCCTGTGGCGGAAAATGAACATATGATGCCGTCCAGGAATTTATGCTGCATAAAAATTCATGTCCATTTCAAGTACTTTAGCAGTAGGAAGCTCAATCAAGCAACTCAACAGGCAAAACCCCTTGGCTCTCTCATCACCAAGTGCCTGACACCATAATAGTTACATCTTTGCTTGGGTATGTCTGCTAATTGTGTCCCTCTGGACACAGGCAAGCCCTCCTGGAATCAGTTCAAATTTCCCTGCATCACATGTGCCTGGAGCTACTCCAAATGAATCTCATCCAAAGTAAATGCGAAGAACCTTAGCTCAAACGACTGCACTCCATTAATACAACACGAGGTTTCCAACGAGCCTGATGCTTATTTTTAGAAATGTGGAGGTACAGCCAAATAGAATGACCACACTGAGAAGACCATCATTTGTAGTGTACTAATTTAAAGTTGTCCATGTCACCATTAGGTAAGTGATAAAGAGCAGCTAAACTCAGTGACAAAACTGAACTTCCACTAAATTGCATTTCTCCAAACCATATAATTAGGAAAGTGTGACCCCGTTAACTCTGCTTCAGATTTACTGGATTATTTGGTGCATGTAGGGTTGTCAACCTCCACTGGGTGGCTAAAGATCTCCCAGGATTATAAATGATCTGGAAAAAATGGGTACTCTGGAAGGCGGACTCTATGGCATTATACCCCACTGAAGTCCCTCCCCTCCCGAAACCTGCGCTCCTCAGGTTCCACCCCTCAAATCTCCAGGTATTTCCCAACCCAGAGCTGGCAGACCTATGCATGTCTGTTGATTAAAATTGGAATATTTTAAAAGAAAAGTGGGAACCTGCAAGGACTTGTAGGAGCCATCTCACTTCTCCCTCTCCCACTATTTCCTCTTTCCCCTTCCTGTTCCTGAAAACCCCTATAGTCTCCCCCCTTTTCCTGCTTCCTTCTCTTCTTCTAGGATTGCCAGCCTCTGGTTGGAAACTGGGTATCTCCTGGATTCACAACAGATGTTCCCAACTATAGATAAGTTCCCCTTTGGGTTGCCAGATCAAGGTTGGGAAATCCCTGGAGATTTGAGGGTGGAGCCTTGGGATGGTGAGGTTTGGGGAGGGAAGCAACCTCAGCAGGGTATAATGCCATAAAGAACATCATCCAAAGCAGCCATTTTCTCCAGCAGAACTGATCTCTGTCATCTGGGAACAGTTGTAATTCCAAGTGATCTCCAGCCCCTACCTGGAGGTTGGCAAGTAGTGTTCCTCTGGAGGAAATGGCTTCTTTGGAGTGTGGTGTCTGTGGTATTACACCTTTCTGAGGTCCCTCCCCTCCTCAAACCTTACACTCCCCATGCTCCCCCCCCAAAAAAAGTCTATGAATTTCCTAACCTCTTTACCTCCTCTTGGCAATCCTCATATCCTCCTCTCCCTGCCTCATTCTCTCCTTCTCAGTCATTCACCAACCTGCCTTTTATCTGCCTCCCATCTTCAGTTATATTTATTCTTTATCTACTTCATTTGTACCCCATCTTTCTCCATAGTGGGGTCCAAAGCAGTTTCCCTTATTCTCTTTTCTTCCTTTTTATCCACACAACAACCCTATGATGTAGGTTAGACTGAAAATATGTGACTGGTCCAAAGACACTTGGTGAGCTTTTCACAGCAAGATGGTGATTCAACTGTTTCTCCCAGACCCTTCCCTGAAGCTAAACTGCTGTACCACACTGGCTTTCATAGGCTGCCATTGAACAGTAGCAAGCACCTAGGCCCAGGTGAATCATGCAAATCAGGTGGTATCAAGTCACTCATTGGTTGCTGGTATCACAACTGAACTCCAGATGACAACTATCTGTCCCCCTGGAGAAAATATCTGCATTGGAGAGTGTACTCTGTGGCATTTATAGACAGCTGATGCCTTCCCCTCCCAAAACCTCCTCAGAAACCACCACAAAATCTCTAGGAATTTCCCATCCTGGAGCTGGAAACTCTAGTCAGCCTTGGCCCTAATGAGTCCTCTCTCAAAGGCCTAAATAGACCTGGGAAGGACCTTGCCCCCTCCCCTACTTTTACTGATAAAAATCATGCCCAGAATCCTGTGGTTGCCTAGCAATTGTCACTGAAGGCTTCTCATTTTTAAAGCTACAGGCTCTCCTTTTATCATTTTCAGATCTTTTAAGCGACCCATGGTGGGTTTTTGTTTGTTTGTTTGTTTTAGAATTCACATTTTTCTGTAAAGCTAGAAGCCTTTTGTAGAAAGATCTGTCCTCCCATTCACAGCTTCCGTCTCTGGATTTAAGTATCCAAAGATATACTGACTTTTTAGAATATAAGAAATATGAACTGATCTTATGTATTCTTATTCAGAAAAAGTTTCTGCTAATTTCAGTGGAGTATCTTTCCAAGGCCCTGACCTGGATATCACTTTTAGAATATAAGAAATATGACCTGATCTTATGCATTCTTATTCAGAAGAAGTTTCTGCTAATTTCAGTGAAGTATCTTTCCAAGGCCCTGACCTGGATATCCCAGGCTAGCCTGATGTCATCCAAACCACTTCTAAATGTCTCTTGCCTTGAAAACCCCACAGGGGTCCCAGTCACACGCATGACATAATGCGTGGGGGGAACAAGGGTATTTAACCTGGAGGAAATTGACTCGCAGTTGCATGATCACACAGTTCTTTGAAGCTGCGGGGGTAGCCCGCCACTGCATGATCAGACAGAATCGCAGGTGGGATTTTTTTGCTGTTTGTTTTCGATTCGCTTAAACAGAGGATCAATGAATTGCATCTCCACACTGCGGGCTTCCTACAGCAGTATGCGATGATGCGCATACTGAGAAGGGGGGGAACAATGGCACGGAGTCGGGATGGCCTGATCAGACCATCCCAACGCCATGAGAGCGCGCTGGAGCGATCACACAGGGGAAAGTCCATCTGTGGCCTGTAGCAACCCGTTTGATACCAGACTTTCCCCGGTATTTTTTAACTCCGCTTCTTCAGTGGAGCGAGATGGGTTGCCGACAGGTGCAGGACACTTGCCAGATGTTCCCATGTGATCACACCCTTAAAATCTGCCCAGCATTCATGCCTATCGCACGGCTAATTCTGCGTGTGATCGGGACCAGGGTTGCCATAAGTCAGCTGCAACTTGATGGCCACCCCCCCCAACCAAATCCAAGTACATGAACCTGGAATTGCAGCTCTTAATGCCGTTAACATTACTAATTTTTATCTTCTGGTTGTTTTGACTGACTCACAGTAAGAACCAGCCTAGCTAAAACCCATTTAGTTAGTTATTTACTACATTTGTATGCCCCCTTTCCTCCATCAGGGAACTCAAGGTGATTTACAGGCCAGCCCTAAACAGAGTTTGCACCTTTCTAAACCCAGTAATGTAAATGGATTTAGAAGCCTGTCATTTATTTGTTTAGGATTGCAGTGTTATATAAAGTGTTCAGGGTGCCTGCCTACTCTGTTGGCACTGACCAGATTCAGGCTGCAATGTTAGGAACACCTTTCTGGGAGTAAGCCCCATTGAATAAAATTGGGTCTTGCTTCTGAGTAGACCTTCTTAGGATTTCTTCCCCACGCGTGCTTAATTTCAGCAAGGTTGATGGAACACATACACTACAACCACATCCTGGGACTTTGAGCTATGCTGCTCAGCTGCTTAGTTCTGCTTTACATTGGGTTTGCAGTCGGGATGATTCCTTTCTATTTCTGTCAGCAGTTTCGGTGTTCTCCCATTCACTGTTGGTTTTGTACGTTACATTTATTTATTTATTTGCCTTATTCATAGCCGACTTTCTCACTGGGACTCAAGATGGATTATACAGAACAAGTCAATGCAATCAACAGGATGGGACAGCCAATCAACAGTGCAATATTTGTATTCTAGAAATCTGGGACCAACCAGGAACCTGAATACAGAACTGAAATAAAGCATAAATATTAACATTATGGATTAAATGATGCAGAAATTACAGACGCGCATCCTACCGAAAGCAACAGGCAGCATGAACTATACAGGGAAGACCGCTATCCCTAAACCTTTACCCAAGTAGCTTTCTAAACCGTTCTGCACAGTACAACCCTATTATTTGTGCAGAAAAGTCATTTTGAATAATTCACTTTTGCATAGTTTGCAGAAAGCCAGGCAAGTGGGAACCTTCCTGACCTCATCAGGCAGGACGGTTCATAAGGCAGGGGCCACAACACAGAAAGCACACACACACACACAGGCAGTTGTCAGTTTTGCAAGGGCAGTTATTGACGCTGGCACCTGCAGGAGACCCTGCTCAGATGACCAAAGTTGCCATGGCAGAACATAGGTGTCATAGTGGATAGTTCAATGAAAGGGTCAACCCAGTGGGCTGCTGCAGTACAAAGGGCAAACTCTTATGTTAGGGATTATTAGGAAAGGGCCTGAGAATAAAACAGCTGATATTGTAATGCCCCTGTATAGATCTATGGTAGGGCCTCACAGGGAATACTGTGTACAGTTCTGGTCACTGTATCTCCAGACATAGGCGTAATCTTCGTGGGGGCGGCGGGGCATCAGCCCCCGCCGTGGTGAAAAAGGCAAACTCTGTGTTAGAGATTGTTAGGAAAGAGGCTGAGAATAAAACAGCTGATATTGTAATGCCCCTGTATAGATCTATGGTAGGGCCTCACAGGGAATACTGTGTACAGTTCTGGTCACTGTATCTCCAGAAGGACATTGCAGAACTAGAAAAAGCACAGAAGAGGGCAACCAAGATGATTGGGGGGTTGGAGCACCTTCCATATAAGGGAAGGCTGAAGAGTCTGGGACTTTTCAGTTTAGAAAAGAGATGACTAAGGGGGAACATGATAGAGGTTTATAAAATCATGCATGGGGTGGAGAGCGTAGACAAAGAGAAATTGTTCTCCCTCTCCCAAAATACTGGAACTAGAGGGCATTCAATGAGGCTGATGGGCAGTAGGTTCAGGATGGACAAAAGAAAATACTACTGTACACAGAGAGTGATTACAATGTGGAATTTGCTGCTAGAGAATGCAGTGGGATTAATGGAGGATAAGTCTATCAATGGCTGATTCTGCATTGGCTTTTCCCTCTGTATTTTTATCAAACCCACATTGGAACAGAAATTCCTGTCTGCCTTCCATGCTGCCTTCACTTCCTTTGATCATAAGATTGAATTGTAACCGCTTTCATTTTCTCTGATCATCAGATTTTAAATTGTAACTGCTTTCATTTTCTCTGATCATCAGATTTTATTTATCTTCTGCGTAGATTTAGGGCTGTTCAGGGGTGAATTTGCAGTCAATATGGCGTTGCCCCGAGGTATCTGAATGTGGTTTTGAGCTGTACTTTCCCCTCCCAGTTGAGAAAATATGGAACAAATGCTAGATGCAGAATCAGCCAACGTCTACTAGTCATGGTGACTGAACCTCTGCATCCTGGAGCCAAGAGGCAACATCAGGGGAAGGCCTTGCCTCTATACCATGTTGTTGGCCCAGAGGAACTGCTTGGCCACTGTTTGAGACAGGATGCTGGACTAGATGGACCACTGGTCTGATCCAGCAGGGCTCTTCTTACGGTCTTATCTAGACCCAGATAGGTGGGTCTAAGGCCATGAAGAGCTTTGTATGGGATAGCCAGTACTTTAAATTGAGCCTGGGTAACTGATGGCCAGCCAGTGGCATGATGCAGAATGGAAGTAATCTCCGTGATCTGTCTAGCTTGAGATAATAGCCAAGCCATGGTCTTTTGCATCGATTATGCATGCAGTACAGTTTTTATACTCAACGTATATAGTTTTGACATGTATACCTTTAAGACGTACGATGCTAGTTTATCAATGCCTGAGGAATGTTGAAAAATGTGTACTTTTTGTAGGACAATTGGCAAGACAGAATACAAAATGACGTGGAAACAAGGAATCATCGGGTTGATTTGCATTAGGAAGGCAACAAATCAAAATGGGGAGGTTTTAGG
>NW_015177072.1:253092-260781 GCF_001447785.1 Gekko japonicus
ACCTGAATACATTATTGGACTGCTGTGTATACTCAATCTACCTTTCAGCAAGCTGTGTCCCTTTGAAGCAGAATGTGCTTTGCCTATTTCCTTTTATCAGAGAACTGCAGTCTACCCGGCCTCTCTCTCTGTCTCTCTTGTTCCAGGGGCCCTGGCAGATATTGGAAGAACACTAGGAGGTCAACCTACATTAAAACTTGAGTGAACCTGAGACGGATCACACCCAGGGCTCCCTTTCATTGTCTTCTTCAGGCAACTATTCTATATGTTCCACTACATGTACTCCTGAAAGCTGGTCTGTGGAGTTAAAAGGAACCATGGGGAGAGGGGAATAATAAAGACAAATAAGAAAAGATGACCCAGAAAGAGAAACTGCCCATGAATCTCTCATTTATAAGGAATCGGTAGAAGGGGTTTGAACATGAAGCGCATAAATAATATTTACAGTGTCTGAGATTAAGCCAGTTGATGCCAAGGAGCAATTTACATGTTTTCTTTGAGGGTGTGGTCACACGGCAAGCTTACTGCGATTTGTTTGCACTGTAGATTTGAGCGGGAATATTTTTTTGGGTTGGGATGACCACACATCCCTCCCTGAACCGTTTGCATCGCACAAGGAGGCTCCGGGCACCATTCAGATAGCTGCACTACCACTTGGGCAGCACGGCTTTTTTTTTTTAAGTTAGCTTTGTGCATGCACATATATACATGGATGAATCACCGCTCCCACTGGAACTCGCCGTACTCCCTTGTTCTATCAGCCCCCCCCCCCCAACAACAAACAAAATTAACCGGCGACATACAACTGAGAAGTGGAGTCTATATGTGCGCTTGAACATTTATACATTGATTTTATTCAGTGCAGGATTGCTCATGCGCACAATGACGGAAGCGTGTAAAAAAAAACATCACGAGAAGGACGTTCAGATGACCTAATCACGATCATTGTGAGAGATGGCTGTCCAGAGCACAAATATCCAGAAAGTACTTGATTTTCTGGGTGTAGGAAAACTCGCTCAGGAACCGGGAGGATTGCGCGAGTGAGCCCACTTTGGTGCGAGAGACGAATGTGGCTATCTGATCAGCAATTATAAATGCGAAAGGGAACAGCAGTAAAGCCCAATCAAAATGACCATATGACCATAGCCTTAAGCAGCAATCACCAGGATTGTGTCCAGGGGTTGGCAATCATAGCTACGGGGCCATCCTCCAGGTGGGTCCGGGGGGGAGGGGTCTCCTGGAGTTTCAATGGATCTCCTGGCAACAATGACTGGTTCCCCTGGAGGAAATGGCTGCTTTGGAGGGTGGATTCTACTTCGTTATACCACATTGAGGTCCTGCTCCTCCGCAAACCACTCCCTCCCCTGGCTTCACCCCCAAAATCTTCAGGTATTTCCCAATCCAGAGCTGGCAACCCTACCTCCAGGGCTGAGGCAACTGGGCAGTAGCTGGATGGTCCGGGAGTGACACAGGTCCCCACCCCCTCCAGGGACCAGGCTGGCGAGTGGCAGCTGGCCAGTTTGGCAGTCACCACATGTGCATGTGCCTTCCAGGTCTTGGGTAGGCTGGCAGCAGCCGGCTGGCTTGGCAGTGATGCACACGCTTGCCCATACCTCTTCCAGGGCTGGGGCAGGTGAGCAGCGGCCAGCTGTCTCAGTGGTGATGCGTGTGCCCGCCCCCTACAGGGCTCAGGCAGGCAGAGGACAACAGCTGGCTCAGCAGCCACTGGGTGCTTCCACCCCCTTCCTTCTATGGGGCTTGGGCAGTTGGTGGCTCGGCCACCGGCAGGGGCACAGGGCTAGGGCCACCCTTCTGAGCCTGGTGGGCTTGGGGGCAAGCCCTGGGCACACTGGCTGTGATTCTCAGGTGCCCTCATAGATTTATGCCCGGGGCCCCAGAATCACTAAGATGGTCCCTGCCAGGGATCCCCTGGTGGCCCACAGTGGTGCTGAGCTCAGGTGTTTCACAGCTGTACAGTCTCAGCTTGCCAATAAACCTTTATTTATTGCACTTACATCCGCCCAATCCCACAGTGGGCTCAGCACGGCTCAGTAGGTGACATGCAGCCCTGCTTTGTTCGCCCTAAATTACATGTCAATTTGCTAATTCTACTCATAGACTGGATGAGAACAAGCAAGCGGAAGTATAATCTGGGCAAAATGGAAGTGCTGTTGGCTGGAGGTTCAACTCACCAGGAATCTGATGTTCAGTCATGGAGGAATGTGGTTGATCTCCCTCTGAAACTCTAGGTGTGTCATTGGAGCATACTGTTTGAGTTCATCCCTCCCCCCCACCCCCGGAGGTTTAGGGAATGACTGTGGCTAGAGATACATTTTATCGTCCTCACTCGCTTTATGTGGTTTGAGACCTTTAAAGTCCTAAATAGTTCGGGCCACCTTAAGGACTCACGTGAACCCATCTGTAAATGGAGCCCATCTATAATCTGAGGTCATCAGGAGAAGTCCTCTCTGATTTTCTCCGATGCACCACAGAAGGTCTTCAATTTGTACCAATAAAATATGTGTTTTCTGCCTCCAATTTAAAGTGTTTACAGCAGGTGGAAAGTGGCAAATGTTCCCAAAGTGGACTTAGTGGTGCTACATTTCAAAACAACCCAAGCTCATCCTCGAGTCCTCTCACCTCATGACCCCGTTTGCCAAGGACAATCCGATGTTCCAGCTGAGCAAATGACTGGTCACAGTGGTCGTGTGAATCGTCTCTCACTAACTAAATGCAATTGTCCTGTCAGTGCAATTTGGTGACTCCAGAGCTTTCCTTTCCTTGTTTTCCTTCACCTCCTCTTTTTATTTCCAGCCTCCTTACAGCTCCCATAATTGTAATGTTCAATCATCTCACAGACATTATTTCAGTGTCTTATTGACTAGAATTATATCTGCTATTCTCCTTCAGTAATGGCCCTGATTTTTATTCAAACAATTCAGGTTTCTCCCAGCAGTGGAAGAAACGGCAGAACAATGTAATTATTTTTGCAATCCCTTTGTTCCTTCTCTCTTCGCATCCCCTTTTCTTGTGTGTGAGGCTCTATCTCAAAATAAGTATCTGGCAATTGAAATGCAAGTTATTTCTGGGAGAAAAGTGAACTTGGGAGAAACCCAGAAGGACAAGAGCCATGGTCTTCTCACTCTCTAATTTGGTCATTTGGAGACAATATTCTCTCTGGAATGGAGATTGTGTTTGGGGGGGAAGATGGTTGCAGTTTGTTGTAAAGGAAGTGGATTGTTGTGTATTCTGGTAAGATTTCCACAGGAACATACCTTTCTCTTCCCCCCCCCCAGTGCAATAATAAATACCTTAACTACATTTAGATATGCACACACAGCAGAAATCAGATCTTCAGAGGTTTCAGAGAATCACAGGTTGGTTTTTAAAGGGCGGGAATCCATACTTGCTCTTGGGTTTTTTTAAAAAAAACAACCCTGGAGATCGGCCTCTGGGATTCTAAGGCCAAATCCTGACTTTGAAAATGACCAGCTTGACCCTACTTGGCAGTCTTCAGGCAAGACTGTGCAGAGACAGATTGGTTGCTGTGACAACCAAACTTATTGCCAACCAAAGTTATTGCCGCATTTATTTTGACAGGAGGGGCCCTAATCGACCCATATTCTAATGCCAGTTCCATATGGGGGGCCGTTCTCCACAATCAAGCAGTTGCTGTTTGGACATTAGCAGCATATGGAATTAAAGTGGGCAATTCAGACACTCTTGAAATAAGCTACTTCCTAGATTTGGGTGGTTCGGTTAGTGAATACTGTTAAAGAATTTTCTTAATGAGTCCATGTGGTGTGGTGGTTAGAGTGTTGGACTAGGTTCTGAGGACCCAGGTTCGAAACCTCACTCTGCTTTGGGAGCTTGCTGGGTGACCTTGGGCCAGTCATACACTCTCAGCCTAACCGACTGTGTTTTGACAACTCTGTTCGTTTAATCTGGGCCAGTGTTTTAGACTTCCCAAGTCCACTCCAGACTTGGTATGGGCAAGAACAGGGGAGAAAAGGAATTGTTCTCACTGCAGTGCGAGACTAGGGTTGCCAGTTCTGGGTTGGGAGATTCCTGGAGATTTTGGGGCTGAAGGCTAGGGAAGGTGGGGTTGAGGGAGGGGAGGGATCTCAATGGGGTCCAATGCCACAGAGTCCACCCTCCAAAGTGGCCATTTTCTCCAGGCGAACTGATCTCTGTCACCTGGAGATCAATTGAAATCCCAAGAGATATCCAGGTGCCACCTGGAGGTTGGCAGCCCTTCTCCAGACAGAAAGACCTCAACTTATTAAACTCTGGTCCTGTTTGAAACCATGCTGCCTCCTTATTTTGATACCTAGTATTAAGGACACAACACCTACATCAAAGGACTGTTGTGGGGATAAAATGGAGAAGGAAAGAACAATGTAAGCCACTTTGGGACTCCAATGGGACAAAGCCAGGGTATAAATGAAATAAACAAATTAATACCCTTCCCTCTCTGTTTACTGACATTGGTTGAAGTATACCTCTCCCTGGTTGTTGTTTTTTTTTCAGATGGAGCCCACCAGCACTATTATGTCATGACACCAAGAATATCGGCTAATGGTAGAAACAGAAAATATTTCAATTCACAGTCATGTAATGATGTAATAGTGCCAACTTCACAGATGTATTAAAGAATGGAAAGGAGTGTGGGCCTCGGCCTAGGTGGCCCAGGCTGACCTGGGCTCATCAGATCTCAGAAGCTAAGCAGGGTTGGCCTGGTTAGTATTTGGATGGGAGACCACCAAGGAAGTCCAGGGTGACTACGCAGAGGCCTTGAAAATCCCATGGTGTCACCATAAGGCAGCTGCGGCTTGATGATGCTTTCCACCACCAAGTAGTTTGGAGTTTCTTCTAGTCTAAAGGAGCCAGCTTAAGAAGCCATCCTCCATCCTCTGGCTTTCCTGTTGGAGGAAGAAGAACCAAAAACAAAGTGGCAGCACTATGGGGCTCAAAACCCAACAGCTGGATCTCCATGGCCCACCTCGGGGGTTGAAGAGCACTGCAATAGGTCAACCCATTGTATTCTGTATTCTTTTTTAAAAAAGAGATGCTGCAGTAGGGTAACAGACCCTGACCTACTGGTTGAAGAGCACTGCAATAGATCAACCCATTGTATTCTGTATTCCTTTTTAAAAAGAGATGCTGCAGTAGGGTAACAGACAGCAGTGGCCGCAAAGGACTGCTCTACTTCATTTCTGAGTTCTGATTAGAGACAGCGTAAACCCAAGTTGGCAGTAACATGCTTCCAAATCCGCACTGCCTGCAAGTGTTACACAAAATCAAGGATGTCCACATGTTACGTTATTTCTCATCTGACATTTCAAGTAGCCCTCCTCCCCTCCTCCCCTCGCGATGTGTAACACTGGCAGCAGAGATGGGGAAGATAGAGAGTGGCTGTGTTGACTCTGACATTTATTTCTAGTATATATGTACATCACAAAACTGAATTTATCACTTGCAAGTAGTGAGGTTTCTTTCCCACCTGATAAGGTTGCAAAGAGTGGGAGAGTGGTATTTTGCATATATTTCCCACTCATTTCTTGTGGATGTCCCCCATCTGGGAAGGGCAGAATGGAATAGAACGGATCTATTCTGGGAATGACGGATCTAGTCTTTTACACCGTCTTCCTATGAATCTAAATTACACTGAGTCACATCATGGGTTCATTTAGTTTGGTATTGACCACAGATGTTGCCTTGTACTGAGTGAGACCTGTGGACTGTGGCTCAGTGGCAGAGCATCTGCTTGGCATGCAGACGTTCAGTCCCCGGCATTTCCAGTTGAGAGGATCAGGCAGTAAGCGCTCGAGACCCTGGATAGCTGCGGCCAGTCTGAGTAGACAACACTCACCTTGATGGACCAAGGGCCTGATTCAATATAGAGCCATTTCATGTATGTCTATCAGGGTCAGTACTGTAGGCAGACTGGCTACAGCTCTCCAGGGTCACATCACCTACCAAATAATCCTTTTCACTGGAGATTTTGGAGGTTGAAGCTGGGACTTTCTACACATAGAGCAGATGCCTTACCACTGAGCCACAGCTGCTCTCCAGTTGTTGTAATGTTTATCCTGAATACTCTCAGACTCTCAAGCAGAGAAAGATCTCCCTCAATATCTGGTGTCTCTAACTGGAGATTCCAGAGAGTGAACCTGGGATTGGTTCTTCCATGCCACCGAGTCGCCACCCACTCCTAATACTAGAACTGGAAGTCATCCAGCAAAACTGATCGACGATAGGTTAAGAACAGAGAAAGAAAGAGTTATATCACATGATGGATTAGATAGTACACAATTCTTTGTTCGAAGACAGATTTACAGACCTTGGCATAGACAGCTTTTAAAGGTGAGATTCCATACATTCATGGAGATATATACACCATAATCACAAACCTCTATCATAGTCCTCATCATCACTGATGATATAGAGAAGCATCACGGAAAAGATGTACAGTCTGTACCAGTAGGGGACCACCAAGGACTTGCAGGGTGATTCATGGGGAGAGGGACACATCCAGTAATTAGAGTTTTCTTATACATATGAACTTCAGTATGAGATATATTTGTAGAAATAGACCACAGTGACCTCAATTCAAACCCTTGCTTGGCTCTGGAAATTACAGAATGTTCCTCCTCCTTATATACCCTGTAGAATAACAAGAAAGGTTATGTCCTAGTGATAGAGCACATGCTTGAAGGATCTCAGACAGCAGATGCTGCAAAAGGTCTTTCTGCACCTGAGATCCTGGAGAGCTACTGCCCACCAAAACTGACAATAGTGAGCTAGAGGTTCTGACTCCGTATTATACCATCCTCACATATTCACTGTCTCTATCGATCAATTTAAGCTCCCCATTTCTAAGATGGATCCATCTAAGAGGACGTTTCAGAGAACAAATGAATTACCCCTTGCATAACAGTTGGTGTATTAAAATGCTATATACATGAATGGTATCTGGTCAGGATGAAGTTGTCGTTCTTTCCCCACACACACACACACACTCAGTTCCTTATTGAAATGGCTTCTTGTCTGATAATTCCTTCTGAAGGTTTGCAGATTGGAGGACAGCTTGCCTCTGTGCATGGGGAAGACTTTCCTTGGCCAGTTGGTAGGAAAGAACAGCAGTGACAAAAGCCCCGAACAGTTAAAATTAAAAGTAAAAAAAAAACCCAAAGAAGTAATGATGTGATAAATGCTAAAAAGATGAAATAGCTGAGTTGGCATAGAGATGAATAGATGAAGTAATTAATTGGAATATTAAGGACTGCAAGGCAGGCAATTCACGTGCAGTCTAGCTGAACCCAGAGGTTGGGCTTCCTTTCAAACAGATTGCATCAAGATTCAGTGATGGGTTGTGGGGTGACCAGAATGTAGAAGAAGAAGAGGAGGAGGGGATTGGATTTATACCCCGCCCTTCACTACCCAAAGGTGTCTCAGAGTGGCTTACAAAGTCCTTTCCCTTCCCCTCCCCACAACAGACACCCTGTGAGGTAGGTGGGGCTGAGAGAGCTCCGACAGAAACTGCTCTTTTTCAAAAACACCTCTGACAGAACTATGGCTTGCCAAAGGTCATCCAGCAGCTGCAAGGGGAGGAGTGGGGAATCAAACCCGGTTCTCCCAGATTAGAGTCCACGCACTTAACCACTACACCAAACTGGCTCTCCTGCA
>NW_015177072.1:260793-267194 GCF_001447785.1 Gekko japonicus
TTCCTGCTGGTTTCACCTGGCCGCTCAGTGGCACAGCACAATGACATGGACATCACTGCACTTCCTTTTGCTTCCTTCATGTTGATACCAGAAGATTTTGGTGACATGTTAGGTATTTCTCAATGCTGTGCAGGAGCCTGTATGCTGCAGCTGCTGTCTCAGAGGTCTTGCAGCTGCTGTCTCAGAGGCCAAAGTTTCTGTCATATCCCCCCTACCTGGATTCAGCTGGATTCATACAAGCCCAGATATTAATGGGGATGGGGCAACTACTGAGGGCCCACAGAATTTGACTGAGTCAACAACACCATCCATGGCAGAAGAGGTTCAGGGGAAGCACCACCACTAAACCAGAAGCAGCAGCAGTGGAGGAGGAGGAGGAAGAGAAAGTTGGATTTATACCCCACACTTCACTGGGAGAGAGTGACTTACAATCTTCTTCCCTTCCTCTCCCCACAACAGACACCCTATGAGGTAGGTGGGGCCGAGAGAGCTCTTTTGAGGACTGCTCTTGAGAGAACTACTCTGAGAAAACTGTAACTGACCCAAGGTCACCCAGCTGGCTGCATGTGGAGGAGTGGGGAATCAAACCCGGTTCTCCATATTAGAGTCCACCACTCTTAACCACTACACCAAACTGGCTTGTCAACTTCCAGAGGGGGGCCTGGAGTTCTTCTGGAATCACAACTGATCACCAGACTCCAGGTATCAGTTCCTCTGGAGGAAATAGCAGCTTCAAAGGAAATGGCAGCTTCATCACACACCCCTCTGAGTAGAGTTGCCGACCTCCAGGTGGGCAAGAAAGTGCGCAAGGACTTCCAGTGAAAAACAATACCAGTGAAAAAGCCGAAATGCCTCATTAGACAGATTGACGTTATGTCAGAATCAGGAGCTTCAGCACTGGAAATTAAGTCTGTAGACGTGGCTTCATGATAAGTCCAGTCTCGATAAAAGATATTAGCCGGAACGTCTGCGACCGATTTTACTGTATTTTGGACTGCCAGATATATCGATTAGCAAGAACCGTGTTTTGAAATTTCATTTGGAAGTAAAAGGAGTCAGACGGCCAGATTGAGAGTGTTGACCTGTAAGAACGGCTTGGCAGAGAAACGGCATGCAGCCTCCAGATGGGGCCTGGATTTCTCCTGGGATTACAATTGAGCACCAGACTACAAAGACCAGTTTCCCTGGAGAAAACAGCTGCTGTAGACAGCGGGCAGGGAGAGTTCTGGACTATATACCTGTGGGTGAAGTCATGGGGAGGTGAATGGCTGGGGGAAGAGAGTGCTGGGGAGAGTGTGGCCAGGCAGTAGAGGTGTGTGTGTGTGTGTCTGGGTGCTGGGGATCTTCCCCCCTCCCATGAATTTAGGTGGTCCCTGCTGGGGGACAGTGGGAGCTTAAGGGTAGGTGGGCATGCGAGAAATGGGGGGAGGATGGGACCTCCCCATAAGCCTTACCGGTCCACCACTTGTAGGGTTATCAACTTCCAGGTGGGCCCTGGAGATCTCCTGGAATTATGGCTGACCTCTGGACTACAGAGATTAGTTCCCCTGGAGAAAATGGATCATTTGGAGGGTGGACTCTGTGGCATGTACCCTGCTGAGGGTCCTCCCCTCTTCAAACCCCGCCTTCCCCAGGAACCACCCACAAATACTCCAGGTATTCCCCCACCCAGAGCTGGCAACCCTACCTCTGAGCTCCCTCTCCAAACTCTGCTCCTCTAGGTACCACCCCACCAATCTCCAGGGATTTCCCAAGCTGGGAGTTGTCAGCCCTACCACCAATGCTCCCTCTAAGCTGTGGAGTCTTGTGAGCAAACATTCTGTTTTGTGAGCTGCTGCTGGCATTAAAGTTGTGAGCAAGCGACTTGGCTGCTGCATCAATTAGTTTGCTCTGGAGCCATCCTGCCTGAGCTCAGACAAAAAAGGTGTGAACCGGAGGCGGAAAAACTGTGAGCTCGCTCACACTAACTCATCTTAGAGGGAACACTGCCTGCCACAGACCCAGTAGTCCAGGCTCACCAAGCATAAATGCACAGCCCTCGGACGATCTGGCCCCCCCAAATGGACTCCAAGGTCACCATCACCAAGCCCCACCCACCAGAGACTCCTAAGGGGACCCACGAGATGTTCACAGAGCACAGGTATGTGAGCTTTAACAAACACTCCCTGGTCTAGGTGGACGGGGCCAGCTGGATCTTTGTTGAGCCTGTCCCAGGATTCAAAGGGCCATTATGGCCCCGAAGGTTTTGGAACAAGTCGCTAGGCAGCTCATGTGTTTGCTGGTTTCCTGTGGTCACCCAGCCAAGACAGGACAGTTTCCTGTGTCTTCTCTTTCCTCATCCCAAATAAGCCCCTCCCACACACAAAAAAATAGGATAGGTTCAAGGGCTGGAGTAGAACTCCAGTGTTCATTCAGCTACAGGTTGCGTATGAAATACATTGAACAGAAAAGGAAAAAGCTATTTAACTATGTACCTTTTTTGTGGTGAAACAACTTTCCTCCCGTAATTCTAAAGGTGGAAAAGGAAGGCCAAAGGCATGCCTCTGTATAGAAAAGCAGGGAAGTTGTAACAAAAGAGAGTAGGGGGAAGAGAGTCTGAACACAATACATTACAACAAGCTTATCGTCAGTAGCCCGGTCACCTGTAGTGATTAAGAATGATCTCCTGGCAACCAGGACAATGGGAGAGAGTCTGTTCTTTCTCTCATTCAGGCAATTGGTGTGCTGCTCTACTAAAAGGCTCTCGGAGGATCTATGTTCATTTAGATGGAATACAGTAGCCCTTTTCACAAGATAAATGAAGGCCGCACAAATGCTTGCAGGGGTAACGGGGATCACAATGGTGCCTCCGGCCCACTGGCTTCCACTGCTCCTAACCAAGGGGGAGGTGCCAGTAGGCAAAATATATCCTTTCAAAGCAACTCCCCAGACCTTCCCAATCACCTTTTACCCTTCACAAGCAGAATTCAGAATTCAGCTAGGAGGAATGGGTAATTAAAGTAGGACAACACAATTTCAAGTTGAAACAACAGTGCTTATAAAAAGAATAATTATCTAAATAGGTGTACTCAGAATGCTACTAAGTCTATTCAGGCCCCGGTCACACGGGACGGATATCGCGTGGGGAAGGCGTGGCTAATTGCCCCAGAGGAATATAACGCACGGCCACCCAAGCACACGTCCCAGTCGAGGTCCCATGGTTAGGGGGGAGATGCCGACCAGACGGGTATCCTGCAGCGCGGCACAGAAGCCGTGTTGCGCGATCGCACTAGCAATCGCTCTTTGTGCACATGCGCTGTTGGGCGCTGTTGCGCAACCTGCGGAGACGGGTGCAGGATGCCACGTAAGTCCACCGGAAATGGGATCAGATGCCCGCCTTTGGCCCGCGGTTTCCGGAAACTAGTACCTCGTAAGTACTAGTTTTTTAATCCACACCTTCGGCGGGGAGCCACGGGTTCGCCACGGGAGCACTGCGCTTCCCAGATGTTGGGGTGTGATCATGCCCGGAAACTCCGTGGGACTCCCGTGCCTCTCCCACAGCAACTTTGCCGTGTGACCGGGGCCTCCATGTGGTTTCCTACCAGGAAAATGTTCTTAAGGATGACTCTCTTTCTTTCTCTCTCTCTCTTTCTTTCTCTCTCTCTCTTTCTTTCTCTCTCTCTCTCTCTCTCCCTCTCTTCATAATATCTTGTGAAGGGAAAACAGGTCAGTAAACTATGGACAGACCCCTAGGCAAGTAGAAACTATGTGTGTAAGCTTACAACATCGAATGTGACCATCGACACTGCTACCAGAGCTTGCAGTAAACCCAGATGCCAGCTTTGCTGCCACATACACTCAGACATCACAATCACTGGACCTAACAACATCAATGACACCATCTCAGGCTTATTCACTTACCTGGCAGGGGAGATACCATGATCACTTGCTCATCTTCTGACATTGTATATGCCATTAAATGCCAACAATGCCCTTCGGTTCTCTACATAGGGGAAACAGGTCAAACCCTATGCCAAAGGATAAATGGACACAAATCTGACATCAAGAATCACAAGTCTGAGAAACCCGTAGGAGAACACTTCAGCCTTCCAGGACATTCAATGGGTGACATCGAATAAGGTGTTTTATTACAAAGGAGCATGAGGAACAGATTAGAAAGGGAAATTGTGGAGTTGCAAGTTATTACAACAGTCAGAACCCCCAGGATGTAACAGAGATATTGGTTTCTTATCTCACTACATATGTTAACCTCATTCAGCCCTTACTTCTGTATTCTCATCATTCCCCCATAAGGGCCATATGTCCTCTTCATTTTATTTCTTATTTGGAATAATAGATTAAAATAGTATATTGTAATGTAACGCAATGAATATAACAATACAATGTAATTTGGAATGGTTGATTGACATATATTTCTCTGGTCTGGGGACAGGGGAGATAACTCTACACAGCCAATCACCCCACTTCAAAGAAGAAGATGCTGTAATGTTCCAGCCCCACAGTTTGTACATATGTGAGATCTGTTCACATAGTCATGTGAGTGTAGTTTGGGGAGGGGGGGGGTCTGTGATTCTGCTTTCCAAGGCATTTCCTCAGCCTGCATTTGTTGCATGAAAAGCGTCTCCTGCTCTGGTAACACAGACAGCTTCTGCACATGTCTCTCTCTCTCTCTCTCTCTGATACTATCACACAATTGCTGCTCGCGGGTTCCCAGTTCCTGAATCAATCTGAGCATAGCCACATCTGTAATTTATGTTGTTAAACAGTTTGCGAGAAAATTGCCTATTGTGCTCTGTTTGTACTTTTCATTAGTTACGTGTAACTCGGTTTCCTCCAAGATTAAAATCAGAGATGAATAACTTTGAGCTCTTCTGGAGCACACCAGTTGCTAATTCATCTGAGATCAATAATGATTAAATGAATAATTTAATGAAGCTTCTACATAGACTTTCAAAACAACTTAATTTTTGTGCCGCCAAGTAGTCAGATTATTTACATCCCAGAGAACTGGGGTGGGGGGGAGAATCCGAGCGTACCCACATCTGTCTTTTTTTCATTTTTCACTCTGTGCCCTTCTGGAAGCTAGTGTTGTCTCTGGAATGATTTTTATCTTGAGACATGATGGTTAAGGGACTTACCTCATGATTCCTATCTCTGGGTAGGAATGCTATTACACTGAAGCGGCCTTGTTTTGAGTCTGGCTATTGTTCTGTCTTGCTCAGAATTGTCTGCCCTGACTGCTAGTGGCTCTCCAGGGCCTCAGCCTAGAATTATATGGTTGATGTTCCCATCTCAGGAACACAAGAACTTTGGCGTTTAGCCCTAAATTCATATTTAATGTGCCGAGCCAGCTATGCTGTCAGCCCATTAACATCAGTGCAGCTTAGATGGTTGGTACAATGGACTCTCCCAGCAGAAATGGAGGATTAAAACACAGCATTCAAAACTAGAGGTGTCCAAACTTTGCACTGGACATGTGCAGCAGGGGACATTCCATGTTGGATAACTGCCATCCCTCATGAACAAAGTAACTGCCAAACAGCTTTACAGCTGTGCAATAGGTGTGGTGGTACAATGCCGTTCTGCCTTGTAGCCACTTTGGTATCTGCTCAGGAGGTAAAATCGACTTTTCCCCAGGGTCATGAATGGTCAGAGTGACAGACCCGTATCAACCATGCATAGGGAGTGCAGGCACATCCCTGTGGTGTCAACACACTGTGTCTTAAGAACCACCTATGCCAACATGAATCATTCTGACCATCTGCAGAGGCTCTGCTTTGCATGTCTCCCCACTATCGTAGGTTTGCCAGCCACTGAGTCTGCAGAGGGGACAAAGACATGGGGAGCACCATCAGTGCAATGGCATTAGGTTACTTCTTGGAAAAACCTGGAAGTGATGTCACTTCATTCAAGGAATCGCCTGAAACTATATGATATCTGGTGATTCCCAGCATGGAATGACATCAGTTCCATGTTTCCCCTAAGTGATATAATACCATCACACCAATGTGATTTAGCTGTCTTTAAACATTCTTTTGATTGTTCACTGCCTAATTTGGGTGAAACAGTACCATACAGATGTTTCAAATACATAAATTAATACACTATTCATAGAGGGGAAAGAACCAGGACCAGGGCTTTTTTTTTGTATCAGGAACTCCTTTGCATATTAGGTGACACACACCTTGATGTAGCCAATCCTCCAAGAGCTTACAGAGCTCTTCTTACAGGGGCTACTGTAAGCTCTTGGAGGATTTGCTACATTAGGGGTGTGTCGCCTAATATGCAAAAGAGTTCCTGCTACAAAAAGAGCCCTGAGTCCAGGACAATACCCTCAACAGTGTGAATTGTGGTGGTGTAGCCAGTAAAAGTCCTGTAACTCACATGTTCTTGAGATCATA